>NC_068935.1:131729085-131830668 GCF_023091745.1 Budorcas taxicolor | reverse complement strand
TGACCCTAACCTTACAATTTAGCTTCAAAATGTTTCAGCTATAAAGATATTTTGTGTATTTTTCAGAGTCTACTCTGTTTCCTCTGGCAACAGAAACTTTAAGCTTCCAGATGGTTCTAAACAAACATCATTTGGAAACCTCTTAAAAATCCCCCTACTTCTTGGCTTTGGGCTAACAGCTTGCTTGTTTTGCACTGAAGACTATCCTAAGAGTTTTTCAAATATTGACTTAAGTATTAACCCTTTCAACAATCTATTTTGGTAAGTGGTACTATTAATTCCAGATTATGATTTAGATCAATTGGGTTATTATTTAGCTGAGGAAGCACAGACAGGTTAAGTGATGTTCCTAAGATCACACAAATAGTATCTGGTAGAACTGGATTTCAAATTGAAGCACTGGGTCCACACTCCCTACTCTTATTATTACACTAGAGAGCCTGTGAGTAAAGTTACCTCTCAGGGATTTTTTTTTTTTACTTTGACTTTAGTATGGTTGAAAGTGAAATCAAAGTGTTAGTCACTCAGTCATGTCTGACTCTTTGTGACTCCGTGGACTGTAGGCCGCTGGGCTCCTATGTCCATGGGATTTTCCAGGCATGAATACTGGAGTGGGTTGCCATGCCCTCCTCCAGGGATCTTCCTGATCCAAGGATCGAACCCATGTCTCCTGCATTGCAGGCAGATTTTACTATCTGAGCCACCAGGAAAGCCCTTAATACGATTACAAAATATATTTTTAAAGGAGGACCTAAAAGCTGCATTGGTGAAATATTGGTGTTTTCATCTTTAAGAAAAAATAAAGGGCGGTTCTGACTGAGTGACTTAGCTTACATACATGTACATCATAGCTTTGGAGAATCCATGTGATTAAGGACCATGTGGACAAAAGCACTGCACCCACATTTTTAGTCTTATTCTGGGGCAGGGTTTCTCAGCACGGGGGGAAGGAGGGCCATCTCACCACCCCCTCTCCCCGCCCAGGGATGGTTTCAATCACCACTGCTTGGGGATGTTGGGAACTGGGGTTGCTACCAGCATCTAGTGAGTTAGAGGTGAGGGTTGCCACTAAACATCCTATAGTGCATGGGACAGTACCCACCGCAAAGGATGAACTGGCTCCATGTGTCACTAACACTGAAGTTAACAAACCCTGTTCTGTAGGAATAAGGGTAGATGGCATTTACTGGGCATTACTTAAGAACATGCACAAAAACCACAGACCAGAGGAGAAGGTGCCAGATGTTACATGTGACAGACAAGTAGACAATTACAAAACCAGGAGGAATGTGCTGGATTGAAAACAGTGCAAGGTGCTTAAAGGTACAATGGGAGGGACAAGTGCCAACAGCCTTCAACAGGGATTCCAGGGCTGAGTCAGAGACACCAAGGGGGGCAGGTTCACCACAGATCAGAATGTGCAGGGCAGAGATTTGCAGAGACATGGATGGACCTAGAGATGGTCAGACTCAGTTCAGTTCAGTTGCTCAGTCGTGTCCAACTCTTTGCAACCCCATGAATCGCAGCACGCCAGGCCTCCCTGTCCATCACCAACTCCTGGAGTTCACTCAAACTCACGGCCATCGAGTCAGTGATGCCATCCAGCCATCTCATCCTCTGTTGTCCCCTTCTCCTCCCTGCCTCCAATCCCTCCCAACATCAGAGCTTTTTCCAATGAGTCAACTCTTCGCATGAGGTGGCCAAAGTACTGGAGTTTCAGCTTTAGCATCATTCCTTCCAAAGAACACCCAGGGCTGATCTCCTTCAGAATGGACTGGTTGGACCTCCTTGCAGTCCAAGGGACTCTCAAGAGTCTTCTCCAACACCACAGTTCAAAAGCATCAATTCTTCGTCGCTCAGCCTTCTTCACAGTCCAACTCTCACATCCATACATGACCACTGGAAAAACCATAGCCCTGACTAGATGGACCTTTTTTGGCAAAGTAATGTCTCTGCTTTTGAATATGCTATCTAGGGTGGTCATAACTTTTCTTCCAAGGAGTAAGCGTCTTTTAATTTCATGGCTGCAGTCACCATCTGCAGTGACTTTGGAGCCCCCCAAAAATAAAGTTTCCACTGTTTCCCCATCCAGATGCCATGATCTTCGTTTTCTGAATGTTGAGCTTTAAGCCAACTTTTTCACTCTCCTCTTTTACTTTCATCAAGAGGCTCTTTAGTTCCTAAATCACTTTCTGCCATAAGCGTGGTGTCATCTGCATATCTGATGGTCAGACTAAAGTGAAGTAAAACACACAGAGACAAATACCATAATGTGATCTATCACTCATACATGAGATCTGAAAAGCAGATACAAATGAACTTATTTTCACAACAGAAACAGACTCACAGACACAGAAAACAAATTTATGCTTACCAGAGGGAAAAGGGTGGTAGCGGGAGCATAAATTAGGAGTTTGAGATGAACATATACATAGCACTATATACATACCACTATGTGAAAAGAAGAGAAGCGAAAAGCAAAGGAAAAAAGGAAAAATATAAGCATTTGAATGCAGAGTTCCAAAGAATAGCAAAAAGAGATAAGAAAGCCTTCTACAGCGATCAATGCAAAGAAATAGAGGAAAACAACAGAATGGGAAAGACTAGAGATCTCTTCAAGAAAGTTAGAGATACCAACGGAACATTTCATGCAAAGATGGGCTCGATAAAGGACAGAAATGGTATGGACCTAACAGAAGCATAAGATATTAAGAAGAGGTGGCAAGAATACACAGAAGAACTGTACAAAAAGGATCTTCACGATTCAGATAATCCCGATGGTGTGATCACTCACCTAAAGCCAGACATCCTGGAATGCGAACTCAAGTGGGCCTTAGGAAGGAAGCATCACTACGAACAAAGCTAGTGGAAGTGATGGAATTCAGGTTGAGCTATTTCAAATCTTGAAAGATGATGCTGTGAAAGTGCTGCACTCAATATGCCAGCAAATTTGGAAAACTCAGCAGTGGCCACAGGACTGGAAAAGGTCAGATTTCATTGCAATCCCAAAAAAAGGCAATGCCAATGCTCAGACTACCACACAACTGCACTCATCTCACATGCTAGTAAACTAATGCTCAAAATTCTCCAAGCCAGGCTTCAGCAATACGTGAACCATGAACTTCCTGATGTTCAAGCTGATTTTAGAAAAGGCAGAGGAACGAGAGATCAAATTGCCAACATCCGCTGGATCATGAAAAAAGCAAGAGAGTTCCAGAAAAATATCTATTTCTGCTTTATTGACTATGCCAAAGCCTTTGACCGTGTGGATCACAATAAACTGGAAAATTCTGAAAGAGATGGGAATACCAGACCACCTAACCTGCCTCTTGAGAAATCTGTATGCAGGTCAGGAAGCAACAGTGAGAACTGGACATGGAACAACAGACTGGCTCCAAATAGGAAAAGGAGTACGTCAAGGCTATATATTATCACCCTGCTTATTTAACTTATATACAGAGTACATCATGAGAAATGCTGGACTGGAAGAAACACAAGCTGGAATCAAGATTGCCGGGAGAAATATCAATAACCTCAGATATGCAGATGACACCACCCTTATGGCAGAAAGTGAAGAGGAACTAAAGAGCCTCTTGATGAAAGTAAAAGAGGAGAGTGAAAAAGTTGGCTTAAAGCTCAACATTCAGAAAACGAAGATGATGGCATCTGGTCCCATCACTTCATGGGAAATAGATGGGGAAAGAGTGGAAACAGTGGAAACAGTGGCAGACTTTATTTTGGGGGGCTCCCAAATCACTGCAGATGGTGAGTGCAGCCATGAAATTAAAAGATGCTTACTCCTTGGAAGAAAAGTTATGACCAACCTAGATAACGTATTCAAAAGCAGAGATGTTACTTTGCCGACTAAGGTCCATCTAGTCAAGGCTATGGTTTTTCCAGTGGTCATGTATGGATGTGAGAGTTGGACTGTGAAGAAGGCTGAGCAACGGAGAATTGATGCTTTTGAACTGTGGTGTTGGAGAAGACTCTTGAGAGTCCCTTGGACTGCAAGGAGATCCAACCAGTCCTTTCTAAAGGAAATCAGCCCTGGGATTTCTTTGGAAGGAATGATGCTAAAGCTGAAACTCCAGTACTTTGGTCACCTCATGGGAAGAGTTGACTCACTGGAAAAGACTCTGATGCTGGGAAGGATTGAGGGCAGGAGGAGAAGGGGACGACAGAGGATGAGATGGCTGGATGGCATCACGGACTCGATGGACGTGAGTCTGAGTGAACTCTGGGAGTTGGTGATGGACAGGGAGGCCTGGCGTGCTGCGATTCATGGGGCTGCAAAGAGTCGGACACGACTGAGCGACTGAACTGAACTGAGGTATAAAATGGACTTCCCTCATGGCTCAGACGGTAAAGCGTCTGTCTACAATGTGAAAGACTTGGGTTCAATCCCTGGGTTGGGAAGATTCCCTGGAGAACGAAATGGCAACCCACTCCAGTACTCTTGCCTTGAAAATCTCATGGACGGAGAAGCTTGTTGCAGGCTACTATCCATGGGGTCGCTAAGAGTTGGGCATGACTGAGCGACTTCACTTTCTATGTATAAAATAATCAGTGAGGACCTGCTGTATAGCACAGGGAACTATATTCAATATCTTGTGATAACATATAGTAGAATATAATATGAAAAGAATATATGTGTGTGTATATATGTTTGAGTGTGATTTTATAAATATATATATATACACATATACATACACATGTATATAATAGCTTTGTTATACCTGAAAAAGTTCCATCTAGTCAAAGCTATGGTTTTTCCAGTAGTCATGTATGTATGTGAGAATTGGACTATAAAGAAAGCTGAGTGTGAAGAACTGATGCTTTTGAACTCTGGTGTTCGAGAAGAGTCTTGAGAGTCCTTTGGACTGCAAGGAGATCCAACCAGTCCGTTCTGAAGGAAATAAGTCCTGAATATTGATTGGAAGAACTGATGCTGAAGCTGAAACTCCAATACTTTGGCCACCTGATATGAAGAACTGACTCCTTAGAAAAGACCCTAAGGGGATGCTGGGAAAGATTGAAGGCAGGAGGAGAAAGGGATGACAGAGGATGAGATGGTTGGATGTCATCACTGACTCAATGGACAGGAGTTTGAGCAAGCTCTGGGAGTTGGGGGACAGGGAAGCCTGGCATGCTGCAGTCCATGGGGTTGCAAAGAGTCAGACACGACTGAGCGACTGAACTGAACTGACATCTGAAAAAAATCAACTATACTTCAATTAAAAAAACAAAAAAAGAACCTGCAGGGCAGAAATAGAGCAGCATGGGGCTTGGGTTTTGTTTTTTAGTTTTTTGTTTGCTAAGGCCTAGACATGTTTTTAGCTCTGGCACACCCATTGCTTGCTTTCTATCTTGACCTCTAAGGCATTCCCCTTTTCTATCCTTAAGGAGATCAATGGCAAGTTTTGGAAAACCTGATTGCAAGCTGAGCTGGACTGGGAACTCATCAGAAAACCTCTCTGCCGGGGAGTAAGCACGGCAGAGAGTGATCACCACTAAATGAGCCATTAGACACATTCAGTCCTAGATTAGGAGGCAGAGGACTCTGATTGCAAAAAAAAGTGGGAGAGATGTAAAAGCTCTGATTTATCTGGGACCATTAAAAGCTTTAAGGGAGCAAAATAGAGCACCAAGGTAAGGAGCTAAAGGTAATAACAGGAGAAGCTTCTCCGGTCTTCCAGGCAGCTTTAGGAGAGCCAGTGCATGAAAAGCTTATGAAATCCTCTGATGCTAACCATTCGCC
The DNA here is from genome assembly GCF_023091745.1 of Budorcas taxicolor. NCBI lineage: Eukaryota > Metazoa > Chordata > Mammalia > Artiodactyla > Bovidae > Budorcas > Budorcas taxicolor. Next base: position 131,824,910 of record NC_068935.1, on the reverse strand, counting down.
ATTATCCAATTTGTTTTTCACCCTCCAAAGAGAAGAGGTTAAGCCCAAGTGGTGCAGAGGCTAAACCGCATGTTGAAGATGGACAAGCACGTGGCTGACCCACCTGGTTGCTGCTATGGTTGGTGACCTGCTGTGGTCCTTGATGTGAAGACAGCAACCTCTTTCACAGAAGTTTACATTTTGGGGGAGGCAGTCTGGGGGGTCCAAGTTTCCTTTGCATCTTCACTCTTGGCAGACACACAGGAGAGGAAATATGCCACTTGGGGCTCTCTCAAACCAAGGTGCAACTTTTGGCATCTGCCTTCCCGAAGTTTAAAGTCAGAGCTTGCACTGTGCATGGGTGTGTGTCTTTTGGGGAAAGTGGGAGTTTGTTCTGATGAAAGTGAATCTGTCTCTTCAGTGAAAACTGGGCTCCCCTCGGGTTTAGTTGCTCTTTCGTGGGTGGGGATGGAGGGGTTGGGTAGAGGCTGGAAGGGAGAGCAGCAGGACCCATCCTTCGCTTGCCCCCACTGCTAGGAGTTCTGATCAGTGTCCCTCGTTTCTTATGTACACAAAGCAGTGGGCGCAAATAGATTGCTGATAAATCAGCTTTTCACTGAAGCAGCATTTCTCTGAGGATAACACTTTTTCTTGGTAGGCAAGGAACATGTCAAAACCATGTGCCTAAAAAGCCTTTCTGCCTTTTCCTGGGATTAGTTCTAGATCTCATCGGAAAATAGTGGGTTGCTGAGACCCATGAGGCTGCTGCAAATAACGTATCCTGCAAACAGTTTCACAAAATTATGGGGATTGGTTCAGAGGGTTACATGACGTCAGCTCAATTTATATCCTGTCTACTTTTCATTTCGGGAAAGTTTGTTTCCAAGTATGAGTGAATGGTTTTTAAATGAGACCTTCAAATTTCCAGGGATCTTTTAAAATTTCTTGGATTTGTGGGGAAGTGTGGCAACATAAAGACCAACCCAATAAACCTGTTGGGAATTCTCTAAAAATCTGCCAATGAACTGCTCTTCCAACTGGAAGAGAAGGTCACAACTACAGAGCAATCTGAACTCCCCATGCAGCACAGTCTTCTCGGCCCAGGCTGGCCTTTAATATCTAAACAAAAGAGCCCAGGGTTCCATCACACATCCCACAGCAAGGCTGGCACATCACCCCTCTCCTCCTGGGTCATCTCCTCTCTTTGCTCCCACCTCCAGCCCCAGGTCCTATGGCTGACTTCCTCATCCTACATCCTTTTTAGGCTTCTTGACACCTTTGCAGTGGCCATCTACCATCCCCTTCATTCTAGCTCCTCATTTTCCTCTGGGTCAAAGAGTTCCCAAATTCTCAACTTGAGGACCATGAGGGGAAGGAGGGAAATGATTGAAGTTGTTCTTACACAGGCCAGCCACCGCCTTTTGTTCCATCCCCCTCCACATCACACCAATTCCTCCATGAGAGAGGGATTTGTCTGGGCGTTGCCTTAAGCCTCTTGAGGTTCTGGGCCAAAACTGAAATTACTTGTCTTCTTTAAGACTTTTATCTGTTTCCTGATCCTGATCACATTCTTAGAGAAAGGAAAAGCCACCAAAAAGTATTCTCCTCCTTTCAGATGAACCACCAAGGATCAGCAACTAGAAGAAATTCAACATGTGCACAGTAATCAGTCAAACCCAATAGAATACAAGTTTCCAAAGGGTCAGATTTCACCTGATCACTTTCAGTTTGTGTCCCCAGCACCTTGAACATGACTGGCTTATGCTGTTGCTGCTGCTAAGTCACTTCAGTCATGTCCGACTCTGTGCGACCCCATAGATGGCAGCCCACCAGGCTACCCCGTCCCTGGGATTCTCCAGGCAAGAACACTGGAGTGGGTTGCCATTTCCTTCTCCAATGCATGAAAGTGAAAATTGAAAGTGAAGTCACTCAGTCGTGTCCAACCCTCAGCAACCCCATGGACTGCAGCCTTCCAGGCTCCTCCATCCATGGGATTTTCCAGGCAAGAGTACTAGAGTGGGGTGCCATTGCCTTCTCCATGACTGGCATATAGCTGTACTCAAAAAATATATACTGAGTGACCAACTGAATGAATGAAATAGTGGCCAAAGGATAGATTTAAAATTCATGTGTTTGCTGATAAGGAATGGAGCTATGAGAGTGTGCCAGGAGGTGAGACAGGTGGTGTAGACTTTCTGAAAATATAGCAGGCCTGACCCTTGTCCCTGATGAGCTCTAGTTGAACAGGGAAGATAAGACACGTATACAGTTGCTTTAGTCCAAGAGAGATTTTGGAGGTTGTAGGATAGAAGGCTAGACAAGAAATAATGGCAAATTGCATTGGAGCTGATGAGGAAGAGCTCTTAAGCCAGGTCAGAAATCTATGGAGTAAATGGAATCCCTCTCCCTAGATAGGGATTTTGTTTTGGTTATACAGGTAATAATAATAATCCCTTGAAAGCCATATTTTGGTAAATCATAGCATTTGTTCAAATGGCTCTGTCTCTGACTCACAGGATCTATAGATGCCCAACAGATATTGAAATTTTAACTCTTGTTTTCCACATTGGAGCTCTAAAAATAAGCTGTACTGTAGTCCACCAAATACCTTTCCCCAGAGTAAAAGACAAAGAGACAAGTTCATAAGAAAGAAAATGTCTGCAGCAAGTCTAACCTTCCATCCCAAGAGGTAGCTTTTGTGAAATCATAACCATCTTGAAGAAAGGAAATCATGGTGGTTCATGACCACATGGATGCTCCCCATTATTGACCTACCAAGCTAAAACTAACCAGCAAAGCACAATCATTTGCAGAAGGCAGGCTCTGACCGGCTCCCCTGGACCACGGGGGTCAGTCTGACCCTCTGGGGTTCCCTAGGGCCCTGGGAATGGGCAGAATGGGGGTGCTGGAAGCACACAGCTTCTTTCCTGGGAGGTTCTGCTCCAAGCTTCAGATGCAGCTCAGCCTCCATCTCTCAAGGAGGGTGACAGGGAAGGGCTGGGGATGCATTCTCAGGAAATTAGCAGCAAGTACAGGGGCAGAACTTAAGAGTGAAGTTTGACATACAGGTGCCCAACAAGTCCTTGTGAGCATGCCTGACTAAGAGGTGATGGGGTTTCTCCCCCCAAGATACCGCTTGGTATCTGAGGCTGGAAACTGGCTCCAAGGGGTGCTAGACAAACCAGTTCTCCCATATCACATGGAGTGCTTTCTAAATAGAACTTAATTCCTTTTTATGTGATTCAAGTAGAAGTATTTTACAGATATTTAAAGAAAATACAGATGTGCATAACAAAGAAAATAAAAATCAGCTACACATTAAACCCGTTGTAATCTCTGCTAATTTTTAGTGTCTTTTCCTCCAGTTTACAGCCCAGTAGGATTTGCTTTTTTCTTCCACAATGTGGACCATTTTGTACATACTGCTTCTTCTCCCTTCCTGCCCTCATTTAGTGCTACCTGATCGCTCTTTGTGGAGTCTGATAACATGTGAAGAAAGAAGTATATGGTAAACCATGGAGATGAGCTGGTGTTGGTGGATGGAGTTCAGGGGTGACCACTGCTGGCAGGGTGCACAAACCAACAAACGTCTGTTTCAAAAACCAGTAAGAAGTTTCAGCTATCAATACTCACCACCTGGGTCTCGGCCTCTCCTCTGCCAGCTTCCAGATCTGGGTTGCATTGGAAGGTGTCAGCTCACTTCCAGGTCCTTCTCCCCTGGATGTCAAGTACAATTCAGAGTTAGATCTTCCCAGCAGCCTAAGAGATATGCTTGGAAGAATGGGTCAAGATACACTTGGCATATTTATAATTTCTCAAACTTCCCACAAGAAACATGTGCAGACATTTTCAGACGTGGTGGGGATGTGAGGAAATGTATTGTCAAAGAGCTTGAGCTCACTCTCCTAACTTGGTTCCCATCTTAAAATTTAGAATTAATGGAAAATACAGGCTATCAACCAAAGCCATTCAAGCAAAGCCATGCATAAGCAAATCCTTCTTAGGCTGGATAACTGAAAAGGATTCATCAAAATGTATTAAATATAAATCCCTAAGTCCCTAAGAGCTTCAAATGGCTGCCAAAGACCATCTTCCCCTTCTCTTTTTTGCCAGTTGGATATTTATTAAGCATTGGTAAAGAACCTGCCTGCTAATGCAGGAGACATAAGAGACACAGATTTAATCCCTGGGTTGAGAAGATTCCCCCAGAGGAGGGTATGGCAACCTACTCCAGTATTCTTGCCTGGAGAATCCCATGGACAGAGGAGCCTGGAAGGCTGGAGTCCATACGGTCGCACTGAATTAGACATGACTGAAGTGACTTAGCACGCACACCTCATCAAGGGTATATCTGGAGACACTGGCTCCTCCAAAATGCAGCCATCTCAAGAGAGATGAGGGCATACATCCTGATTTATTACGGGAAAGTATTTCCCTGAAAGATTACTTGGTTGGGAAACAGTGGGGACAGAATAAAGCTGGAGAACATGGAAGTGAGCCATCAGGACATTTTTGTAAATAATGAAGCTAACAACAGTTGAATGCCTACAATTTTCCAGGCATTGTTGTCAGTTTTAACTCATTTAATCCCCATAGCTTTGCAAGACAGATCTTATTAGTATACCCAGTTTAAAGATGGTGAAACTGAGGCACAAGAGGTTAAGAAACTTCACCAGAGTCACAAGTAGAAAGAGAGAATTAGGACACAAAACCAAGTAAGCTGGTTCTATGATCTCTGCTCTGAACCACGATGCTATAGCTACCAGGCTATGAAAGATCTTGAAAGCGTCTCTGTCTGCTCGCTTAATCCAATGGTAAGTCAGGAAACATTTATTAAGCACTTACTGTATGCTAAGCTTTGTACAGGGCCCTGTGAACACAACAGTCAATATGAGATACATGCCCTCAAGGAGGGAGAAAGAAGTAGAAAAGCTATTCTAGTGTCACTTTACCTTCCAACAGAATCAAATTCAAGAAATCCCAGGCAGATCAGAATCAATACCATTTGAAAAACCTGAGGAGTGGATTACTCATGCAAAGATACAGGATGGGCCTTTTGTGCTGCAGTCTTGGATGGCATCACCAACTCAATGGACATGAGTTTAAGCTAACTCTGAGAGATAGTGAAGGACAGGGAAGCCTGGCATGCTGCAGTCCATGGGGTTGCAGAGTCAGACATGACTTAGCAACTGAACAACAAGAGATTGTGTGAAAACAGCCCAAACTTGTGCTGTGGAGGTTAAGAGAATGGAGGACAAACATATTACAGGATCTCCCTCTCACAAAACTCGACAAAATTATGAACTATAGATGAGCCTGCTCCAGTTATTTCTCCCTTAAGCTTTAAAAAAAAAAAACCCCAACAAACTCAGGCAATGAACTGTAAAGGCAAATCAGGGCTGTAGATAGATATTGTAGGAAACATGTAAGAAAACTCATTATAAGAACTGCAAATACATTTTTTACTATCACCAAACACTCCCCTCCACTCATCTTTCCCTATAAAAGTGAGTTTCTGCTTTTGGTATCCAGCTTGGATTTTCCTGAAACAGAGTTCACCCCAAATGGCTGCCTGATGCCTAACTACCATTTATGAGTTCTCCTTGAAACACACCATGGAACTCCATAATTGCATCACAGCTCATCTGGTTTGTTGGAAGGCCTCTGGACAGAACCACTTAGCCAACCATTCTCCTGGAAGATCTTCCTCCTAGGAAACCTTCCTTACCCACTTGGAGTAAATACAGAGGCGGCCAGCTCTTCACTCTTAGTCTTGTGCAGACTGTTTTAACTAAGGAAAGCTTGGGAAAAGGGTGCTCTTGGCAAGATTTCCTTCACCATGTCATAACTGAGCAATTGCAAAAGGTTGTTGAGAGCCAGCAGATGGAGCAGATAAGGGAGGCCCTATCAGCTTTTTGGCCAGTTGGGGTTACATCCTGAACTTGAAACCTGTTTACCCTTAGGAAAAAAACCAGGCCCTCCTCTCTCTGCTTCTACTGGAAAGGGCAGGGCAGGTTTAGGCTTATCAGACACACATTAATTTTTCTTTGAGCCCATGAAGGCTGATCACTTCTGCAGCCAAAACATAATGGAAAGGCTTAGCAGCCTATTGCCAAACTATTCTGTTTTCTATAAAGTTCATCTCTTGAGGCTGGATTCTGCTCTCAACTTTACCAGGCCCTTCCAAGCCTGTGGGGCATTGCTCAGTTCTTCTTGAAGGCAAAAGAATAGAAACCTCCCCACCTTTTCCTGGAGAGCAGAGGGAATCCCTGGTGGCTTAAATGGTAAAGAATCTGCCTGCTATACAGGAGATCCAGGTTTGATTCCTGGGTGGGAAAGATCTGCTGGAGGAGGAAATAGCAACCCACTCCAGTATTCTTGCCTGGAGCATACCATGGACAGAGGAGCCCGGTGGGCTATAGTCTGTGGGGTTGCAAAGAGTCCAACACGACTGAATGACTAACACAACAGAGGGAATGTATTCTCTGTTTGTCCTTTTTTGGGCTCAGGTTCCTGCAAAGGTTTTTTTGAGTTTGTTTCTCAGGCCAACGAGAGTTGATGCAGCAAATTCATTTGTGGAAACTGTCTGGCTTTGGTCTGTTGTCTGTGTTTTTAAATATCATTGAGCTATTTTATCACCATTCTACTTAGTACCCACCCACGTTTGGAATGCCTCCACCTGGAGTGACAGTCATATCTTTTTTTATTCCCATTTTAGAATTTGTTTAAGATGTTAGAATTTGTTGTTTAGGGTGCAGGATTTATATAAGATGGAAACTATCAATTCTTTTTTTTTAAATGATATTATTATTTTCTTGGCATGCTGCAATCCATGGGGTTGCAGAGTCAGACACAACTTAGCGACTAAACAACAACTGTTTTCTTTCTAATTTCAGAAGCAATATGTGTTCATGGCAGACAACTAGAAAGACATAAAAGTGTCACGTAAAAAATAACAATCACCCACAATCTCCACACCCCCAGAGATAATCACCATTAGTATTCTGATGCATTTCCTTCCAGTGTCTACATTATTTTTTTAGCTGAAATATAACTGACCTACAACACTATGTTCCAGGTGTGTAACATAGGGTTTCAGTGTTTATATACATTCCTAAAAATCACCATGATAAGTCAAGTTACCATCGCTCACCATACAAAATATTAGTGAGTGAGTGATAGTTGCTCAGTCGTGTCTGACTCTGCAACCCCATGGACTAAAGCCTGCCAGGCTCCTCTGTCCATGGAATTCTCCAGGCAAGAATACTGGAGTGAGTTGCCATTTCTATTACAATGTAATTGACTATATTCCCCATGCTGTAAACTTAATCCTGTGACTCATTCAATTTGTAACTGAAAGTTTGTAGCTCTTAATCTCCCTCATCTATTTCTCCCCTCCTCCCATCTCCTGCTTCTCTGGCAACCACCAGAGAGACTTGCAGTCCTTTATAGGGCCATCTACATAATTTATGGGGTGCAGTACCAAAATGAAAATGTAGGGCTCCTTGTTCAAAAATTATCAAGACTGTCAAGACAGAGCCAGAGCCCATGAATAAACCAACTGTGGGGTCCTTCTGCATGCAAGGCCCTGCATGACAAAACACGTCCCATGCTCAAGAAACCCACCTCGATTCTGAACTATTCACAGGCAATTTGACGGCTTTCCAGGATTTGTGTGTTCCCTTATCCACTTCCCTGCTTGCTGACTTGGGACAAATCTCTGGTCCTTCAGAAACTCCTACATTAAGTTGTGGACTCGGAAAATAAATAATATGAAATGAAATATATTCATTTGACTAAAAGCATTTGGTGAGGGACAGGTACAGATAAATAGTGAGATATTTCTCCATTGCTCGATTATTTCATTTGTCCTTATTGTGAAATAGTGGGACAGAATGGGAGAATCGTAAAACCACTCAAATGAAATGCAGAGCCTCAAAAAGTTAAACACAGAATTACCATATGACCCAGTAATTCCACACTGAAGTAAGTATATGACCCAGAAGAACTGAAAAAAAGGGGTTCAAACAGATACTTAAACGGCAGTGCTCACAGCAGCACTGTTCACAATAGTGAAAAGGTGAAGACAACCCCAACGTCCATCAGTGGTTGAAAGGAGAAAGTATTTGTGGTTTATGCATACAATGGAATATTATTCCACCATGAAAAGGAATGAAGAACTGATATATGGTACAACTTGGATGAACCTCAAAAAGGCAGTCATAAAAGGCCACGTATTGTATGATTCTATTTACACGAAATGTCCAAAACAGGTGAATCCGCAGAGACAGTAAACTGACTGCTGGTTGCGAGGGTCTTGGGAGTACGGAAGAATGGGACGTAAATGCGCGTGTGTATGAGGTTGCCCTTGGGGGTGATGAAACGTTCTGGAACTAGACAGATGCAATGGTTGCACAACACTGTGGATGTACTGAATGCCACTGAATTGCTCGCTTTTTAATTTTCTGTGAATTTTACCACAATTTCTCATTCTAACCTAAGAAGCCAGGCAAGCAATCCCATTCAGTGAAGATGCGGAGGTGGAAAAAGGCCCAGAGTATCAAAGCTATTGTCCCCAGGGAGCCCATCATGAAATCTACAGTCATGACCATTAGAGTCACTTCAGAAAGATGCTGTTTCACCACAAGCACATTACTGGGGAGTCTGACATATCTGCACCCTGATGTTCAGAGGTCATTTCACTGTTGGCAACATTTTAGGCCATCTTGATGAACTCTTCTGGGATAGAAAAAGAGGGCTGAGGGAGTAAAGTTGGAGAGCTGAAAGTCAGCCGCCTTGGCTTCCTGGTCTCTGCTTGGTTGCCTTGGGAGCCTCACCCCAATTCTCTAGGTCCTGGTGTGCTTGCCAGCCAAATGAAGGAGCTGGTATGCTTGCTCCCAGCAATACAATACAATAATATTCCATTGTATGCTCCTCGTGGAGGCCCAAGAGTGATGGAAGGAACTAGAATGGAGGATCCATGCCAGGAATAAAAAGACAGTAGGAAGCCTTAAGAGGCTTCTGCCTGGGGCCCCTAAGAAACGAGGGGATCAGAAAAGACAAGAGGATCAGGGACTGAAGGCAAACTTAGCCCATTTCATGATTCAGTTAATGGAGGAGAGACTTATTATCCCAGTTCTAGAAAACACTATTTCTGATAAGATATATAAAGCATGAGGTAAGAAGATGAAATAAGAAGATCTAATATATGAGCCATCCATCACCACCTAGGAACATATTTATGGGTATTCCAGAAATTCAAAGATGAAAATGGGACCAGGTCAGTGGGACAGGCAGGGGTAGAGAACGTCCTGACCACTCAGAGTGTGGTGTGGACCAAGAGCAACAGCATCACTTGGCAGCTAGAGAGAAATGCAGAATCTCAAGCCCCACCTCAGGCCCCCTCAATCAGACTCTGCATTCTGACAAGATCTCTGGGTAATAGAAATGCACGTTACAGTTTGAGAAGCATCGTCTAGACCATATTGCTAAGGACATTAGCTCACTACTTCCTTCTTTTCTCTCCTACATGCAGCCCTCTGTGCATCCCCTTTCAGCATCTTTCCCAGCGGAGAAGGACATAATATTTTAGTGAGCAGAGAGAGCCTGAAATGAGACTTGTTGGGGAGTCAGGGCCACAGTAGTGAGTCACTGTAGATGGGGATCAGGTGCTCCAACTTTGAACCACTGATCTCTCTTAGGCCATGTTAGCGGCTCACAGCAAACCTTCAGGATCTAATAAAACTTCTAGAACAGGGGTCAGTAAACTTTTTCTGTAACAGTTCAGTTAGTCAATGTTTTTGGCTTTGTGGGGACACCGTCTCTGTCACAACTATTCAACTCTGCCTTCTGGCTTGAAAGCAGCCTTAGGCAACACGTAAGTGATTGTGCCTGCTGGGTTACAGTATAAAGTTTGTGGACACAGACTGGAATTTGATATAACTTTCATATGCCATGAAATATTCAGTTCAGTTCAGTCGCTCAGTCGTGTCCAACTCTGTTACCCAGAATATTCACCTTCTGATTTCTTAAAATCATTCCGAAAAGTACAAACCCTTCTCATCTCACAGGCCATAAAAACACAGACAATGGGCGGGGTTTGGGCCCCGGGCTAGAGCGTAGTGACCCCTGCCCCACAAGGAAGATAGTCAGTCTGGGGAGAAATTACAGGGAGAAGCAGAGTATATTCCTACTCAAAGTCTGGAGTGGAAGATGAGGGGGAGAGAAGCATGGACATGTAGAATTTAACTGCTCGTTTTAGGTTTTGGACTGTGATGGGGAACACTGCCAATCCCCATTTTTCATGAGCTCTGATACAAAAACAACCAAAGAGAACTTATCACCCAACAGCACTGTGGAATGCTTTGGAAAGTTCACAGAGGCATAAAGGGTTTCTGTAAACAAGCGAGAAGATGGTAGAAGTGAGCAAGACATAATACCTTGAATTCTTTCTCTTCCAAGGATGCGATATAACTTGACCTAAACTGAAGTAGACTTCATATTTCATTGTCTACTACAATTCTGTGCCCAAAGAAGTGAACCACAAGTCAGTAATACCCTGGGTGCCAACTCACTCATTGCAAGAACTTCCAAGTCCTGTTGACATGAAATAGAAGCCATAACCACTGTGATGCTACTTTTCCTTAATTAATTTCTAGACTTGTATTTAAGTACAACCTGATGATGACTTCACGAGCTTCTACATAAGTTTCCATGAACTTAAACTCTTTGTGTTTATAAGGTTTCAGAATGCTCTTCATTTTCCACTGTAATTTTTTAGAAACAGGAGTAAAGTAGCTTGTTATTAGGGCTATGTGTGGTATAAGGAATCCATAGACATAAGAAGATACCATCTCTGATATCCTCCACCAAGAAAAGGAGCCCAAAAAGAAACAAAAAAAGTTTGTATTTGTATGGAAACACAAAATACCCCAAATAACTAAAGCAATGCTGGGTAAGAGAAACAGAGCTGAAGGAATCAGGCTCCCTGATTTCAGACTATACTACATAGTTACAGTAATCAAAACAGTATGGTACTGGCACAAAAACAGATTAATAGAATAGGATGGAAAGCCCAGAAATAAACCCACAAACCTATGGTTAACCTATGACAAAAGAGGCAAGAGTATATAGAGAAAACACAGTTTTTTCAATAAGTGTTGCTGGAAAACGTGGACAACTACGTGTAAAAGAATGAAATTAGAACACTTTCTAACACAATATACAAAAATAAGCTCAAAATGGATCAAAGACCTAAATGTAAGAGCAGACACTATGAAACTCTTAGAGAAAAACATGGGCAGAACACTCTTTGACATAAATCACAGCAATATATTTTTTTAATCCACCTCTTACTGAAAATAGAAACAAAAATAAGCAAATAAGTTTAAATAAGCAAATAATTAAACTTAAAAGCTTTTGCATAGCAAAAGAAACCATAAACGAAATGAAAAGACAACCCACCAAGTGGGAGAAAATATTTTCAAACAAAGCTACTGACAAGGGATTAATCTCCAAAATGTACACACAGCTCATATAGCTCTGTCAAAACACCAAACAACCCAATCAAAAAAATGGGCAGAAGGCCTAAAAGAAGACACAGAGATAGCCAAAAAGCAAATGAAAAGATGCTCAACATCACTAATTACCAAAGAAATGTAAATTTAAAGTACAACTAGGTATTACCTCACGGCAGTCAGAATGGCCATCATCTAAAAGTCTACAAACAATAAATGCTGGAGAGAACGTGGAGAAAAGGAAACCCTCCTACACTGTTGGTGGGAATGTAAATTGGTACAACCACTATGGAGAATACTATAGAGGTTCTTTAAAAAACTAAAACTAGAACTACCATATGATTCAGCAATCCCACTCCTGGGCATATACCCGGAGAAAACTATAATTTGAAAAGATACATGCACCCCTATGTTCATTTCAGCACTTTTAACAATAACGAAGACATGGAAGCAACCTAAATGTCCATCGACAGAGGAATGGATAAAGAAGATGTGGTGCATATATACAAGGGAATGTTACTCAGCCATAAAGAGGAAATAGTGCCATTTGCAGCAACACGCTGGAGAAGGCAATGGCACCCCACTCCAGTACTCTTGCCTGGAAAATCCCATGGACGGAAGAGCCTGGAAGGCTGCAGTCCACGGGGTCGCGAAGAGTCAGACGCGACTGAGCCACTTCACTTTCACTTTTCACTTTCATGCATTGGAGAAGGAAATGGCAACCCACTCCAGTGTTCTTGCCTGGAGAATCCCAGGGACGGAGGAGCCTGGTGGGCTTGTCTATGGGGTCACACAGAGTCGGACACGACTGAAGCGACTTAGCAGCAGCAGCAGCAGCAACATGAATAGACCTAGAGATTATCATACTAAATGAAGTAATAAAACAAATAAAAACAAATATCATATCACTCATATGTGGAATCCAATTTTTTTTTAAATATATAAATACACTTCGGGCATCCCAGGTGGCACCAGTGGTAAAGAACCCGCCTCCCAGTGCAGGAGATGAAAGAGATGTGGTTTCAATTCCTGGGTCAAGAAGATCCCCTGAAAGAGGGCATGGCAACCCACCGCAGTAATCTTGCCTGGAAAATCCCATGGACAGAGGAGCCTGGTAGGCTACAGTCACACATAGGATCACAAAAAATGGGACACGACTGAAGCAATTTAGTATGCACACACACATACATAAACTTATTTACAAAACAGAAACAGACTCACAGATTTTGAAAACAAGCTTACAGTTACCAAAAGGGAAATGGGTTGAGGGGGCAGGGTTAGGTGGGGAATGAGGAGTCTGGGGTTAATATATACACACTACTATTTCTGAAGTAGATAACCAACAAAGACCTACTGTATCTACCTGAAACTAATGCAAGATTGTAACTCAACTACAGTTCAGTTTTTTTTTAATTGTTGAATGCATCATATCCCCTCTCCTTATTTATCACTCACTGAGACATAGCTCTTCCCCTTGGGGTCCAGCATTTTAATAAGAAAACAAATTTTCCTTTCCCACCAAAAACCCAAGGAAAGCTTGGAAAGGCACTCATGGGCAGATCAGTAACATCTTTCAAGAAGCCAGTTACAAGCTGGCTTTCCAAATAACGTCGTTTTCCCTTGCCTCAAAAAAAAAAAAAAAAAAAAAAAAAAAAAAGCGCCTGTTACAAACACTCTTTCAGAGACTCTTCATTTTTCTAAGATGTGATGGTCTATATGGGAAAAGAATCTACAGAAGAATAGATATATGTACACGTATAGCTGACTCACTTTGCTGTACACCTGACACTAACCCAACACTGTAAACCAACTATACTCCAATAAAGATGATTTCAAAAAAGATGATGGTGATTAACTTAAGAAGGATTCAGGCTCCTTCTCTGCAGCCCTGTGGATTCTCTTCATCAGGTTTCAGTGTATTTGAAGGTTCCCTAGAGTGGTGCTTGTGTGAGGCAGGTTGGGGAGGAGGGTACCTAAATCTTCTATTGTAATTATTTTCAAGTGCGGCTCCTGCATTTGTTTGTTTGTTTGTTTTGATAATGTCACAGTCAGGAGCCTTAAAGAGAAGCTTCTTCCCAATGACACTGCCATTTGCAAAAGAGAACCTGGCTTTTCCAGAAGCTTCATAGGCCTAGCACCTGAAGAAACTAGGAATGGATGCACAAAAACCTGGACATCTTTGGGACCCTGGCTGGTGCTCCCCCAAGCTTGTCCTTTCCCATTGCCTGGGCCCTGAGTTGATGCCCAAGGATGTATGCACATTCTCAGCTGTCTTCATGCACTGCAGCTGTGTTCCCTGTTGTCTGAGATCTTCTCTTGCCCTCCCTGGGGCCACAAAAGCCAAACTCTTCTCATCTGGGAGTGTGAACCTCAGAACCTCTGAAATTCAGTCAGTTCCAGTAACTTCTTCACAGTTTCAACCAAGACACCAAGAGGATTCTGCATTCAACAAGCAGCTAAGCTTTGGCACTCCCCCTCATGACCTCTGCCAGGGATGCTTCTTTGCACTCTTTCTATTAAATGCAATTAAACCAAATCTGTATTTGATATTCATATGCTGCTGAACAGTGATCAAAGAGTGTGATTCTTCACTTGTGTTTGGTAGCTATTAATTTCTAGAAGCAACAGAATAAAGTCCAGGTAAAAAGTCAAAAGCTTACATTATTTACGTGACAATGCACTCCTTTTGTGCTATTAGTGGATAAGAATTTTGCTGGCCTCATTTTCTGAGCATGCATAATAAATTCAAAGAAGAAAACCGTGTGCTAATTTTAACTCTAAAATTTTAACTTTAATGATGTCTATCTGGTTTTATCAGCTGTAACAGCAATCTATTTTTGCCCTAGCAATTCAAGAAGAGAGTGCTATTTAAAATACAACTTAGATTATGTAACTGCTGGGTTTTGTAGCCTTTAAAGACTTCTCATTGTCCTTTGAACATAATCCCAAAGTATCCATAATTACCGATGGCAACTGCCAGACCCCTCAACCTCAGCTCTTGGATATTCCTTCAGCCTTTTGGCACAGAATCACCCAGGCCTCCTCTCTCATCCCTGGACCACACATGGCCATTTATGCCTGAGGGGCTGTGTTTCTCCCTCCATTCACTTCATCACTCCTCTTTTCCCAGCTTTATTGAGATATCACTGACATCCAACATTGTGTTAGTTTAAAATGTTCAATGGGTTGATTTGACATATGTATATATTGTAAAATGATTACCACAATAGGGTTAGCCAACAGCTCCATCACCTCACATAATTACATTCTTTTTTGGGGAGAGAAATTTAAGATCTACTCTCTTAGCAAATTTGTAGTGTACACTACAGTACTGATAACTTACTCACCATTCGTTACATTAGATCTCCAGTCCTTATTCATCTGATAACTGGAAGTTTGTATGCTTTGACCAACAGCTCCGTATCCCTGCCCTCCCCTGTCAAGCACCATTCTACTCTCTGTTTCTATGAGTTCAGTTTTTGAGGTTCCACAAATAAGTGAGATCACACAATATTTGTCTTTCTATCTGACTTATTTCACTTAGCACAGTGCCCTCTGTTCAGATATAATTCACAAACCATACAATCCATCCTTCTGAAGTGTACAGTTCAGTGCTTGTTAGTATATCCACAGTCACATGCAACTGTAACAGCCATCAGTTCTACTGAATACAACATCTTTATCACCCCAACAGGAAACACACCAATCAGTAACCACTGCTCACTCCTCCTTGCTTCCCAGGTGGCACTAACGGTAAAGAACCTGCCTGCAAATGAAGGAGACACAGGAGATGCAAGTTCGATCCCTGGGTCTGGAAGATCCCCTGCAGAAGGAAATGGCAAAGCACTCCAGTATTCTTGCCTGGAGGAACCCCATGGATAGAGAAGCCTGGCGGGCTACAGTCTGTGGAGTCACAAAAGAGTCGGACAGGACTAGAGCAACTGAGCACACACACACGCACACGCGCACCTCATTCTTCCATATCTCCAGCCCCTGGCAATCCCCAATCTATAATCTGTCTTTATGGATTTGGTCTTCCCTGGTGGCTCAACTGGTAAAGAATCCACCTGCAATGCGGGAGACCTGGGTTCGACCCCTGGGTTGGGAAGATCCCCTGGAGAAGGGAATGGCTACCCACTACAGTATTCTGGCCTGGAGAATTCCATGGACTGTAGAGTCCATGGGGTCACAAAGAGTTGATCTATCTTTATGGGTTTACCTATTTCAGACATTCATATAGATGGAATCACAATACATGGCCTTGGTGAGGGCCTTCCTTCACTCAGCATCACGTTTTAAAGGTTCACCCATCACAGCCATGGGTGCTGCATGTTTCAGTACTTCATTGCTTTTTAGGACTCAAAAATCTTCCATTATACAAATAGACCACATTTTGTTTATTTATCCACTGATGGCTATCTGGGCTGTTTCCATGTCTTGACTATTATCAATAATGCGACTATGAACATTTGTTTACAAGGCTTTGTGTGGCGTGTCTTCCTCTCTCTAGGAGAGGATTTGCTGGTCACATGCTGACTCTCTTTAACTCTTGAAGGACGTGCCAAAGTGCTCTCCAGAAAGGCTGCACCAACAGCAGTGTATGAGGGTTCCAGTGTTTCCACATCTTCAACGTTGCTTATCATCTGTCTTTCTGAGTCCAGCCACCCTCATGAGTGTGAAGTTTTGTGTAATATCCCCTTTTCCTGGGGATATGAGCCATCTGAAGAGCTTCTTTGGAGAAAGGTCTATTGGGATTCTCATCACTCTTTATAGTGAATGTATTTATCTAGCTATTCACTTGTTTACTAGTGACCTCCCCGACTTCACCTCCCTCTGTCTGTTCTGTAACTTAATATGCAGACATAAGTAAAGAAAACCCTGTGTCCACAGTGCACTAGTAATGCCTGTGACCCTGGCTCTCTGGGGGCCCCTCCCTTCTCTCAGCCCTGCCCACCCCCCAACCTCCACCATCTGCTGATCCGCTGTGAGTCATCCTTTGCTCGAATTCCACATTCTGACACACCCAGTCCCAAAAGAATACTCACTTCCTCCTCTTAAAGCTGATATTCTAATTGCTGAAGACTTTACTCTCTCTCTCTCTCCTCTCTCTCTCTGCAATAGGTTAAAGTTCAGCCTGAAGAATATTAATTCTGTATTTTGATCCGCATGGCTGCTCTGTCACACTTGGCAGTTGCTCCTTTCTCCTACGTAGATCCAAGGACACAAGTAGAGTCCATCTCTCCTGCAGTCTTGCAAATGTGCCTCTGCATGGGCCTGAAAATCCCCCCTCCACTGAGTATTGGCAGATTTTATAGACTTTTCTCATTTTTACCATGAGAGTGAACACCTTCTAATCTGATGTTACCCAACAGAATCTCCCGCTAGTACTTTGTTACTGAACACTCATCATCAGTGTTCCCCATTTTGCCACCACCTTTCACCACCTGTCTTGTGAGGAAACACAGGTTTAAACTGATCTGTGCTGTTTGAAAGAATGAAATATTCAATAGCCTGTGATAAATCATACTGGGAAAGAATATGAAAAAGAATGTTTATATGTGTTATAACTGAATCACTATGCTGTACAGCAGAAATTAACACAACATTGTAAATCAACTATACGTCAAGATGATTTTTTAAAAAATAAATGAAAAGCATTATAAATAACCTAAACAACCAAAGGGAATAAGGTGAGTAGCAGTATGGCCGGGTGTTAGGAACTTGGACTCAAAAGCCAGGCCATCTGGAGTTGAGCCCTGGAAACCAAGTTAACTAACCTCTTCTTAACTCAGTTTCCCAGTTTGTAAAACAGGAGTAGTCATAATATCGACCTCACAGAGATGGTATGGTGCTTAGAACAGAGCCAGACACATAGGAAGCACTCTATGTAGTTAGTTCTTAATATTTACAAGCCTACCATGGAATACAGTTTGGCCATTTAAACAGATGATGAAGATGCATATTTACTGGAGTGCAAGAAACTTGGCAATACAGCACTATCTCAAAGTAGTAGATGTCAGGACAGCAGTCATTTGAAACATACATATATCATAAACACGTGGATCCATGGGAGAATACGTACCACGGGTAACAGCAGTTTTCACTGAGTAGTAGAGTTTTAATTGATTTCATTGATTGATTGGTCTTTTCTTTATTTTCTCATTTTCAACATGAATTACATATAACTTGAATAATGTTTTAGAATGAAGAAAATAATTCTCTGCTTACCTCATTGAATCCTTCAGCTTCCTGGTTTTGGGTCCCCTTTGTATGGGAATTACATAAACAATTCTATTGTTAGGATTGTTTTGTTTGCTAGCTTTTCAGGAGGGATGGATTATATTTGGAGAGAGCGGATAACCACTTTGGTTTTAGTCTTCTTATAAATTTATGTTTCCGTAAGGATCTCCACTCATGAAAGCTTAAGAAGGCACAGTTCAGCTCAAGCAAACAGTAGAATCCACACTCCCTGCCTCCAGATTGCAGGCGTCTTCGTACTCCACCATCTTTAATTAACCATCATTGATCACTAGTGCCTGCTAGAGTGTGAGGTGCCCTAATTATCCTAGAAGATTCGTTAACTAGCTGTGTATCAAGAACCAACCCACCAGAGTATTAAAACAACAGGCCTTGAGAATGATTTTAGCTGAGAGGTACAACAAGTTTGAACAGTAACATTTGATTAATTAAGGCAGAAAGGTCAGTCCCAATTGGTTTCTGTCTGCAGCTAAAACTTAAATCATGCTGGTTGTAATTATGCAACGTCAGAATAGTTTGTTCAATTCAGGAAAAACTTCAGACCGACTGATTGTTTTGTGTTATACAGTCCACACAGCTGGCTGACTGGATTCTGTGAAGTTGCTGTTCTGTTGCTACTGTCTGTGTTTTCTTTTTTTGTAAAGAACGGTAATGATTCAAACCCCAACATCCTCCGTGGATTTGTTTGAAAACGCACAGAATAAGTTCTGCCTTTGTCCAAAAGAAATGTTTATTGTAAAACCAAAGACATTCCACACGTCTCTGGTGAAAAAGTTCAGGATGATTTCCGGTAAGTCTAGAGGATCTGAAGAAACATGGGCTGGAATCTGCTGCACCATCTCTGGCGGCCCAGGACTTGATGTAAGGAGAAAAGGATATTATTCAGGATCAAGGTGAAGAATTTATTTATTTATTCATGTGTAATCATTTACTTGTTTACCAGCTACCTTTTCCCTTTATTTGTGATACAAATAAAGTATCACATTTGAAAAGCACTTTTAAAAGATGTCTGCCCAAATTAAAGTGTGCCTAAAATAGCAGAGAAAGATGAATGAAGCAATTGGCGAATGTTCAGTAAAAATGTCCTAAAATTCCTGCCTTCTTGGTGTTTCTTCTCTTTTTTTGGTCAAGCTGTGTGATAACATCTCTCTCCTCTGACATTCCACGCCATTTTGTGTAGCCTGGACGTAGACTTTGAATCATGACCACAGTAGAAACCACACAAGGTCAGTGGCCTTCGAGTTTCAAGGTTTTTTCAAAGATCATCCCGAAGCCACCTCTATCACAAAATCTGACTGCTTGTTGACTCTTGCAACAAGCTGCAGCTCACCTCACATTTATTGAATACACATTTCCAGGTGCGGAGCTTGGATATATGCATGTTCACCAAACTTTCCACATTATTCTGTGCACACTGTAGTTAGAGACTGGAGTCTCCACTGTTGAGGCCAATATTCTTCTTTCAGGAGATTGATGTTACCACAGAGCCAGAGTATTATGAATTGGACCAAAGCCAGTGGCACCTCCTAGCTCCTTGCCCTGCTGTCCAAGATGGTGAAAGCGTTGAGAGTAGGTCAAGAAACAGTCCCAACCTCTGAAGATGAGAGTGTACAAAAGGACACTGGTAAGAAAATGAAAAGTCAAAGCAAGACTAGGAGAAAATAGTCACAAATCATCTATCGGACAAGGGACTCACATCTAGAAACATCTGGAAAACTCTCACATTCCAGTAATAAAAACAAACAACTCAGTTTTCAAAGGACCAGAACATTTGATCACACACTTCACTAAAGAAGAGATGCAGATAGCAAATGAGCACAGGAAGAGATGTTCAACATCATTAGTCATCAGGGAAATATGAACTAAACCCACAAGGAGATGCCACTACAAACCCATAATAATGTCTGCAATTTTTTCTAAAAACTGACAATAGTGCCAAGGATGTGAAGCAACTGGAAATCTTATACATCACCAGTGGGAATTTAAATGGTACTGCCACTTTAGAAAACTGGCAGTTTCCTGTAAGCTGAACATGCACTTAGCATGCAACTCAGCATTCCCATTTCTAGGAATAATTCATGCAGTGGACCAAATTTTGTGTCCTCTCAAAATTCATGTGTTGAAATCTTAACCCCCAGTGGGATAGCATTTGGAAGTAGGGCTTTGGGAGGTGACTAGGTCATGAGGATAGAGTCATTGTGAATAGAATTTGTGCTCTTATAAACAGACCTGCCTACTCCCCCCTTAAAAAAAAAAAAAAAACTTCAGGTGATTTATTTCTGTCCAGAAACATCTGGACAGGAGGAGAGCAAAGGAAAAATAAATGTATAACAATAACAAAAGAATAAGAAAAAATTTTAAAAAGAAAGAAGAACCCCATTATTTTAATTTTCTGGTGTGAAAAATACAACCTGGGTGATTGATATTTCTTATATCAACCAGTCTGACTGATGCCACAAAGACATGGCCAATTTTTCCCCATAAATGGGAAGAAAGGGGGCAAAGGACAGTATGAGGACTTAGGGAAACCAAGTAAATTATGAGACACAGATGAAATAGATTGGATCCCAGAAGTGGCATCTCAGATTCTGAAAGGAAGAACCAAAGAGTGTATAATTACACCAAGCTGTCATTTGGGGAAGTATAATATGCACCTCGGGCTTCCCAGGTGGCTCAGTGGTAAAGAACCCGCCTGCCAACACAGGAGACATAAGAGTCATGGGTTCAATCCCTGAGTCAGGAAGATCCCCTGGAGAAGGAAATGGGAACTCACTCCAGTATTCTTGCCTGGAGAATCCCAGACAGAGGAGCCTGACATGCTACAGTCCATGGGGTCGCAAGAAGTCGGACATGACTGAATGACTTTACACACAAAAGAAGATGCAACTCAGGGGTGAAGAGAGAAGTTTTAAATAGCAGAAAGGGTGGGATGAAGTTAATCTGAAAACAAACATGGTGCATCATTAGAGAAATTTGATGAAACATCTACTTGGGTGAAAGGAATTTGACTCACAATGACTAATGGCCATCATAAAGTATACCTCCTGGAAAGACAAGTTTGGACATTTCTGGTCTTTCCTTTGCCATCCCAACCTTCATTCTATAGTGTTATGACGACATTATAGGGCCTTAAAAAAGTTTCCCCTTCTCTAGTCACCTTTGCAGAGCTGTCTCAGGTTTCTAGAACTCAGCGGTACTCGAGTAGGGAGCAGCTAGTGCTCAGAAATTCACTTCTGAAGGGAGCTGGCAGCTGAGAAGGCCCAGCATCTCTTTGTGCCCAGGCATCAGGAGAGCTATGGATGTGGAAGGAGATTGTGTCAGAGAAAGAAGACATCTTTGAGTACTCAGATCGGCAGGGGAGGTGGGAGGGGTCCAATAGGGAGGGGATACATGTGTACATACAGCAGATTCCTGGAGGAGGGCATGGCAACCCACTTCAGTATTCTTGCCTGCAGAATCCCATGGACAGAGGAGCCTGGCGGGCTACAGTCCATAGGGTAGCAAAGAGTCGGCCACAACTGAAGTAACTCAGCACACATACACGCAGAGCTGATTCGCTTTATTATACAGCAGAAACGAATACAACATTGTAAAGCTACTGTACTCCAATTTTTTAAAAATGCTCCGAACAGACACCAGAGAAGTTATCTGATTGCCCTTGGTCTACAGATGCCACATACTCCTCGCTGCCTGCAGCTGCCATTTCAATCAGGGCTTCACTACAGAGCACATTTTCCTCTTACAATATTTTCTTTCATAAGAATCCTGTCCGTGTGAGCACTGTGATCAATCCCAATGCCAGGAAAGCCCAGCTGCTGGCATGATATGGGTTGGTGTGAGTGAGCAGAAAAAGACCTGAGGATGTTTTAAGTGGATGGGTATTTGTTCTATCAGTATTTTCATGCCTCCTGACCCTCCAACTTTCTCTACCACTGATACAGTTAGCCAAGCACAAGACATCCTATTTCTTTAAGAAATTACTATAATGGATGGAATTGGGAAAATAAGTACAGACAGACTGTTGCTACTTCTCTAAAAATCTGTTTTCTTGTATCTAAATCAAGACTAGTGATACTAATTTCTATGAAGTTAAACAGACACCTTCCCTATGGCCCTTCCCATAACCAAGAGAGACAGAAGCACAGGGCTATAGAATACAATGCTCAGAGCAGTTTTATTTCCAATCAGTCCAAACTGGAAAGGATTCAAATGCTCATCAACAAAAGAATGGATAAACAAATTATGGCACATCCTTACAATGGAATAATACACAGTGGTTTTTGGAAAAAACTACTGATACATGCAACCACACAGATAAATTGCAAAAACATTGTGTGGAGAGAAAGAAGCCAGATGCCAAAGTTATGTTCTGTATGAGTTCATTTCTATGAAGTTCACGAACCAGCAAAAATCATTAATGGGGCTCACTGGAGTGTGAGGAGTGTGGGATAGGGGAACCAGGGAACTTTCTGGGGTAACTGGAAAGATTCTGTATCTTGATACAGGCAGTGGTTACCAGGGGGCATTGATATATACAGGCAAACACTTATCAGGCTGTACACTAAAGATACATGCATTTTACTGTATGTAAATTTTACTCCCGTTGAAAAACAAAGGATGCTGATGGTGTCGATGGCCAGGTGCTGAAGGCCTGACAGAATGTGTAGGGATTCCTGTTTCTAAGCATCAGACCTAGCTTTGAGCTGCTTGACCGCCAGGCAATAAAAAGTAACATTTCAGTAACATTCCTCATAGGCTGGAGAAAGCACACATTCTCCATGGGTTGGGCACCCACCCTATGTTTGATGCCTTGGGAGGCTTCACAATCAATCAAACCGGGTTCCGACTTTCTGGGTGCTCACAATCTAGTATAGGGCCTATGGCACGTACGATGATAGAAAACCGAGGTAGAAAGTAACAGGTGGCTCCAGAGAGGTTGAAACCAAGCACAGAGATTAGCAGTGATTTGCTCAGCCTTTACTGGAAATTGTTGGTGGAGAGGGGCGGAAGGAAGGTAAGTGCCATGTTTTCACAGGTGATGGTAACTCAAAGGGAGGGTAATACAAAGACAATGGCCATTCTCCCCCTCAAATCCTACCCCAGAAGGGCTCTGGCTTTGTCTGTGCTGGAAGAGTTTGTCCCTCAGCCTCAACTGATCCACATGGGGGCTCAAGGACTATCAGGGTATTTTAGTTTCCTAGGTCTGCTGTACAAAATTTTCATAAACTTGGTGGCCTAAAACAACATAAATTTATTCACATGGTTCAGGAGGCCAGAAGTTTCTAGTCAGTATCACTGGGCAAAAATCAAGGTGTCATAGCATCATGCTCCCCTTGGAGGCTCTGGGGGAGAATCTGTTCTTTACTTCTTCCAGCTTCTGTTGACTGCCTGCATCCCTTGGCTCGTGGCCCCATTGCTCCACATGAGCAGTCTTCCCAATTTGGCCCCTCGCATTTTGAAATCATGTGTCATGCCTTCCCCTCTCTCCTTCATATAAGGGCACTCACGATGGCATGTGTGGCCCACTCAGATAATGAGGGATCATCTCTCCATGTCAAGACCCTTAGCTTAACCACAACCACAAAGACCATTCTTTTCCTTCATATTGGCTAACAGTTACAGGCTCCAGGGATTAGGACCTGATCTTTGTGGGGCATGACGTAGCCTACTACCTAGGGTCAGCCCCTACCTTGGTCCTGATGACTGTAACCAGAGGTGAACACTGACCTCTCTCTGTCAGGAAGAAAGATGCAATGAGTTAAAATCTGTAGGGATGGCTCTGCCTTCTGCCTAGCTGTAGGGGCTGCTGGCTTCCTGGTTGCAGAATGTCTCTTTGAAGAAGCCCCAAATAGGGCTCCTTCAGAGCTGTGGGTGGGATGCACCGAACCAAGACTCTCATGCAGGCTTTCTCACCACAGCACTAGTGACACCTGGCGCCACATCACTCTTTGTGGTAGAGGATGGGGGCTGCCTTATGCACTATAGGCTGTTAAGCAGCATCCCGTGTCTCCACCCACTAGGTGACAGTAGCACTCTCTCCACCACTGTGACAACCCAAAATGTCTCCAAACATGGCCAAATGTCCCCCAGGGGGCCAAATTGCCCCAGCTGAGCACCGCTGCTCTGCAGGCAGGACGTGGGGGCCCGTGTGGTCACAGGGGAGGTTGGGCTACCTGGCTACCTCCCTCCTCTTCCTCAGTTTTGAGAACACAGATGGACCATGTTGCTGGGTCTCTGCTGTAGCCCCTGTATCTCTAGAATCACTGAGGACGACCTTCTAGGGGGGGTTTCCTGAGACTGGGGCCCTGGGTGGCAGGCTCCTCTCTGACCAGACAATTCTGGACACAATCTCCTAGGGGATCACTGAGAACTTTCCCACCCTCAGGCCTGAGACAAGCTGAACAACCTCACCACTTTCTTTCCACAGGGTCCTCAGAGTTGGAGAAGGTCAATGTCTTAGAGATGGGGGTCCCTGGCACCATTCTGTGGCTTTCCTGGTGGCTCAGATGGTAAAGAATCCGCCTGCAATGCAGGAGACATGGGTTTGATTCCTGGGTCGGGAAGATCTCCTGGAGAAGTGAATGGCAACCCACTCTAGTATTCTTGCCTGGATAATCTCATGGACAGAGGAGCCTGGCTGGCCTCAGTCCATGAGGTCGCAAAGAGTTGGACCCGACTGAGCAACACACAAGGCCTCTCTGTTCCTACCTGTAAACACAGGAAAACATGTCAATGAAGTAGAGTGACAGAGCATTAAGGGTGAGGGGCGTGGGCAGCTGACGGCTGCAGTGGCCACTAACCTCCACTGCTTATTAACTCGCCCAGACCCCTTGGGAAAGTTTTTGTAAAACGTGGAGAAACACAGGATCTTTGTGGGACTGTAGTGAGACTGAAATGAACAGTGCATATAAACTGGCTGATAAATATTAATATTCACTGGAAAAAGACAGAATGCAGTTTATCCTATTTGTGTCATTATCGCTCTACAAGATTTGATCATGCTTTTCAAATCAACCCTTAAGCAGAAACTTTAAAGGATGCATTTATTTCCCAGAGGCTCTGAGGAACGAGTCCCCTCACATCATAGATAAAATGCAATAAAGCCTGTGACATGCCTTCCACATCCCCATCATCTCCTAAGCCACCTCTGGTTATTTAAACAAGCCTAGTTTCTGTTTTCCATGTATGTTCAGGTAGATGCTATAAAAGCCAGAAACTGCGATGGAAACTTTTAAAAATAAATAAATAAAAGTAAAAATTAAATTTTCTACACTGGCTCCTTTCTTCACTTTGAAGCTGCCCTGGACATTGGCGGGCAGGCCCAAAGGCATCAAGATAAAACGTCTTTCATAACGGGGAGAGACACACGCATACTTCTCAAAGCCTTGCTTTTCAAGTGCATGTATTATAAATCTAGTTGAATGAAGCAAGATTACAGCCAAATATGGGCAGAAGAGGCTGCGAAACCTCAAATGTGATTGGCTTTTCTCAGTGCCCCAGAAAGAACATTGTGGTTTCAACGTCAGCCCCAGGAAGTCTTGAAATCAACCAAATGGTGTTTCGAACTTGCTTCTCATTATTTCAACTGGGGCCCCATCGCTATTGGCCACCAGAGGAGCTGAACCCTGGATCAAGGCTGACATTTTCAACCCTTGTTTGACAAAACATAATTAGCAGAAAAGCCACACCCCAGTGTCGGCGACATTTGAGTCTCTTTTTCGATCCCAGTGTTGAGTTGAATTTCAGTTTTCTTTCTTGCCACGCTGCCAATTTGTATTGCTGTAAGCCGACCAGCTTAAACACTCTGCAAAGCCAGCTACAGTTCAGCTGGTTTTCAAAGCTCCATTTACAAAGGCCAGTGCTTGTAAAAGGCTGTGGACCGGGTAGCTTCAGCTGGCCCCTCTCAGTGATGGCCTGAGATGATAAAATGCCTTGCAGTTTAAATTTCCGCCAAGTGTTTTAAAACATTGGCATTTGTTCCAAGCCTTGTGTAATTCTTTGTTATCGGCAACACAAGCACTCTCTTTGCTCTTGTGATCAGAGCACGGGTCTCTTGCACAATCACCCCCAGGAACTCTGAAAGGATGCAGGCTGTTAACCCCAATCTGGTTCTGTGAGCAACCCAAGACCTCCTTAGACAACTGTGCCATGGGCTGGGACTCCCTATCAACCATTTGCACACACTGTTGAGTCTCCTCCTTTAAACCTTTGATAAGAACCAATTCAACCCCAAGGATCCCTTGGGAAGGTGATGGATTTTATTATCCCCAGGGGAAAAACACTGATGCAGTCAGTTGTGGCCAGAAGCAAAAGAGGATGAGGACCAACCTTGAGCTGCCCAGTACATGGGGTGCACCAACTGAATGATCTCAAAGGTCAGCTTGTACATTTGCTTCCCTTTATGCCAGAGCTCATCAGGAACGCATGTGCCCTCCCCTTACTGAAACCTCAAACCCTCACTGGCTACCCTGTCATGAACCCTGACTTGAGTAAAGAAGTATGGCTTTGGAGGACCTAAGGGAACTTTTGGATGAGGTATATATCTTACTCACGTTCACGTTGAGGGTATTTTGTGTCAGTCTCTTTGGTAAAGTCAGTCATTCTGCCGAAATGGTCCTGGAAGGGTCATTTCCTTCTAAAACTATCTTAGGAAGCACCCTCAGCTGCACTTCTGATCAGTTTTCCTCTTGGATCTTGAAATTCCTGACTGAAAAGCACAAACCAGCTCCTTCTCTTGAGACAATGCATGGGCACTATTTATTAGTCCTCAGTATCAAGGATCATTTGACAATAAAAATAAAGAAAACTTTACGTGACTGTAAACTGGTATAGCCATTTTGGACGGTGATCTGAAAATCTGCATCAACAGCCTCAAAAGTATTTACACTGTTTGTACTTGGAATTTTTATTTCCAGGATCCTATGCTTGGCCAATATTCGGAGAAACAGGCTAAAGTCTCTGAAAAGAGATGTTCATTACAGTGTTGTTTATCCTGGAGAAAAATTGTAGACCTTTGGAGCATCCCTCAATAGTAATTTTTAAATACATATGGCATGCTCTTACAGTGAACACAGCCATCAATAACCAGGTTGTAGGAGATGGGGGGTAATGTAGCTAAATGACCTCATGACATGAAAAAAGGAAACAAAATTACATATCCAGAATAACCTAGGTTTGTAAAAGAGGGACAAGTGTTTATGAAAATATGCAGATGTAGAGAAAAGACACTAAAAGGAAATACTTCAAAATATTAACAGCAACTTTGGCTTGGCTGAGGATGAAGTTCAGGAGGGCTTTCTGCCTTTGTTGTCATCATCGTGCTCTTCCGTGTGTTTCAAATTCCCTACAGGTCTTAAGAATTGCTTAAAAATCCATTTAGAAAAAGAATATCCTTGGTTAATGAATAACGTGAAAATGAGAGACAAGCAAGGGGCTAATAGTCCAGTGGACATGATGGAGGCCTTGAGGCCACGTGTAAGCTCTCCACTCTGCTGCTTATTACAGGGTCATGGTGATTCCACAGAACCTGTGCTGGAGGGGAGGGGAGGGGGCAGGCCCTCCTTTCACACTCAGATATGGAGACTGAAAGCACGCCCAGACCTGTGGAGAAGGAGGTTGGCCACTCTTGCATGTGAGCTGAGGGACGATGGACCACAAGCCTCCTCCTAGCTGACTGAGAGAATGCAGGAATTCCGAGCTGACCAGCAGAGACAGCCGACAAACAAGGCCAGGGCGGCCGGTGTCCAGCCAAGACGGCCTTCTGTTTCCTTGAGTTCACACAGGGGAAGAGGAAGTCTTCATCAACCGCAGAGCACATTGAAGCAAAGCCTGAGAAGGGGCCCCAGAAGCCCCAACTGGGAACCCGTGGCTATGGCCACGATGCCCTTTTAAGTCTTCAGGAAACTGCTCACCGTGTGCTCAGAACTTTGACAACGCTGGTCACTGATCATCAGAGGCTTGTCCTTAACAGCACTGAATACATGTCAACTGTCGTTTGTAAAAAGAGAAGCCTCCCCCATGCCTTAGGGATACACAGCTGACTTGGGAGGACTGATGTGGATGTTACATGAGGCCACGTTCTCCTCCTTGCTCTCTAATTAGTCTTTGGTGGGTATCAGACTCAGCAGAAGAGGCTGCAAGGCTTCTAGCCTCACAAACCACCTTGCCCTTGCCTGTCCCATCGGCTCCATCTTGGAGAACCATCTTACCATCAGTCAGTCATGTTCCCTGGCCTCACGTCAATGCTGCATTGAGGTCCCACTGCCAAACCATACCGCTTTTAGCTCTGGAGATGTCCCAGCTCCTCCCTGAGGTCTCAATGGAATGGGTAAGCTGGATCTACAATCTCCTTTATATTGTCTGTGTGCTGATGGAGAGACTTACTGATGGAATGTATTTATAAATATCTTAGAATATGAAATGGGCTTCCCTGGTGGTTCAGATGGTAAAGAATCTGCCTGCAATGCAGGAGACCCAGGTTCGATTCCTGGGTCGGGAAGATCCCCTGGAGAAGTGAATGGCAACCCACTCCGGTATTCTTGCCTGGAAAATCCCATGGACAGAGGAGCCTGGCGGGCCTCAGTCCATGGGGTTGCAAAGAGTTGGATACAACTTGTACCCTTAATACAAAGTACAAGTTCTGCTGTCTCCTAGCTTGGAAACAGCACACAGACAGCGTAACTTGTACTGGACTGTGCAATCCTTCTCAGGAGCCACATGAAACAGGAAGCTTCTGGGAGGTTCCTGCAAGCATGTGATAGCTAGCTGTGGTTTTAGGGCAACAGTCAGGTAGTTCTTGCATCCGGAAACATTCGCATGAGACACACTTTCTGGCTTCTGTCTAACTCTAGTGTTAGTTACACTGTCCTTTTTCCACTTTGAAAAGAAGCAATTTGATTTCTTACACTGTATGTATTTTTCCTGACTGCAGTCATGAAAAGGACCATGAACTGGATCCAGCAGCGGAGAGCCCTGGGTCTGGGGCCTCTTCTCAGCTGCTCTTAAAGAATTCTTCAGATTGAGTCATTTTCCCTTGAGCCACAGTCGCTCAATCTTCTAAAGAGACCACTTAGGGAAGGAAGAGCCTCACTCTACTAGGGCAACTGAGTCAGCCCTCCTGGGGAACAAAGCTGAAAGGGAACATCTTTTAGCCGTCTTAGGAATCTGATCTTAGTGCCAATCATTGTTATTTATCACTACCAAACATGCATTAATGGCGAATCGGAGAGGCCCAAAGATGTTCAGACTCCTAGAAATCACTCGTTCAGATCCTAGTGGCACTGGATCAACTTTTCCCCTTCTGAGGCAGAGCAAGTCCATAGGCTTTGCAAGCAGGTTACCCTCCCATTATGAAGAAAAAAACCAAACCAAAAAAACCCCGCTTACACCACTGATTTCAAATCCAACCACACTGCAAGACTGCAAGATGATGGATTTTGCACAAGGTACTGAAGATCGAGGGGGAGCCTTTGTAAATATATAATATTTCCTCATTGACTTTTTTTTTTTCTTCTAAACTTTAGACAGAGTTAGCAAAGGAAACAGCTGGTTCACAAGATCTCAAATGGAGGGTGATTTCACTCCTTCTCCATCTGACTTTTCCATTCCTCACTCTCAAAGTCACACACCTTGATAAACAACCCAAGGAACATTTCTAAATAGATAATGCTCAGTTCTTAATAACTGCTCTAAACAGCCAATGCTTTCTGCCTCTTAAAAGTCACTAATGGTTTTCTACACTCACATTTTGGTCTTCCTATTAAGCTTTTTTCTCTCTCACCTGTTGCTGAGATGAAAATAAATGAATGAATGAATACATCAAACAGGATTTGGGTTTGGGATTCAATGCCCTTTTGTCCTCATGCCTCATATAAATTCAAGCCCCAAAAAGAAGGCAAGACAAAGTCATGAGTAAAACAGAGACTGTAAAACTATTCCTGAAATAATTGAAAGCAGATGCAGAAGGAGTAACCTAGATAGCCAAGTGTTCTGGGTGGGAGGGTGTGGGCCGGGAGTGAAACTGACAGAGAAACAAATAAACCCTGCCTTCTCGGGGGTCCAGCAGGCCCAGTGTCGATTGCCTCGCTCCCTGCAGGCTGACTTCTGGTAGAGACTTCCTGTCGAGGAAAAAAACATCTAATGGTTTCTGAGCTTTTGTCCTGTGAATTCTCCCATTTTCAGCTTTCAAGGGCCCGTCATAGAGAAGACCCTCGACCCTGAAACACTGCTCTATTCTGCATAGAGGTTTACTTGGAAAATTCTAAATTCATGAACTTTAACATTCAGACTGATACTAATATCTGAGCAGAGTCTGCAAGACCAACTTCAATTTAGGAGTAACCTGTTGTTGTTGTTCACTTGCAAGGTCACACAGATAAATGGTGGCCCCAATTGTCTTAAAAGCCCCAATCTCACAATTACTGCTCTATGCACAAAACTCTCCATGCCATGGGCAGGACTTTCTGTATTCACATTCTCAAAGGCTTCATATTTCAATAACAGTCATCAAGTTTCCTCACTAGGAAGAACCACCCAAGCTCAGTTCCCTCTTCTGGCCAGCAAATTAGAAGAACCAAGAGCTCAGGCTGACTGAAGCAGGCATTGCCGAGCTGGGCTTGTATTTGTATATACACTTTTTTTTTTTTTTTTGTATATACACTTAATGCTTACTTATTTGCTTGCTTGCAAGGTTGATTCAGTCATGTTGACTCTTTGCGAGTCTATGGACTATATAGCCCACTGGGCTCCTGTGTCCATGGGATTTTCCATGCAAAAATACTGGAGTAGGTTGCCATGCTCTCCTCCAGGGGATCTTCCCAACCCAGGGATCAAACCCACATGTTTTCTGTCTGCTGCATTGATAGGTGGGTTCTTTACCACAAGTGCCAGCTGGGAAGCCCATCTCATCTATTGCCCTGCATCTAAAGCCAGTTTTAGCACAAATTTTAGTCTTTCTCCTTCAATTGGGGAGGAATGATCAAGTAAGCTAGATTTCTTTTTAAAAAGTCTTTTTAATGTTTCACCCTCCCTTGCCATTTCAACAAGTTTAGCCAAGAGATGCTAATGTGGTTATAAATGTTTATTATTCCAATGGTTTCAATAATTTTATTGGAAACAGAATAGCCTCTAGAGAATGACAGACATTGCAGCAAGACATAGTTAGGGAGATTGCTTACAAAGTGGGTTTTTTCTTTAAAGGTCAGGCTTACATTTATTCAATGATTTTCTGTGGGGTGGAAAAGAGGAACAAGGAAATATTACTAACTAGGTTACTTGAGTTTTGTTTTTATCAGACTGTTGTTCTGGTTGATTCTACCAATTGGGGGATATTTCAAATGGGTTTATATTTAGGAAGTGGGTTGCGATGGGGGTTTCTTAACCTTGGAACTAGTGACATTTTGGGTCAGATCATTCTTTGTTCAGGGGCTGCCCTGTGTTTGACAAAATGTTTAGCAGCATCCCTGGCCTCTATCTATTTGATGACAATAGCAGTGCCCTCGCATACTGTAAGAACCAAAAATGTTTCCAGATATCACCACATGTGCCCCTGCTGGTTTGCCCCCTGTTGAGAACCACTGAATTGGGCAATTTTTGGACTCTCCCAGGCAGCTTTCACTTGTACATCATAAGAGCTCTAAGAGGAACTGGCTTATCTGGATATTTTTTGCTCAGTTCATGCTCCAAAGACATATGAAAAATTCTCAGTGATGATGTCAGCCTCACAGCATCACTATTCCTCCATCTATCTCCCCTTGTGACAACACAAATGCCCACTATTATTTGAGGAGGCATCAGTTAATCAAGGAAAAAATCCCCATCAAAGTGCTTTACGTTAAATTAACAACAGTCCTTTTTCTTTCAGCAGCAGGCAAATTGTTTCTCTTGGTTACAAGATATGGTTATGTGTGTGGTTTTTTGCTCCTGCGTCTTTGCTGGTCTCTGAACTGGCCATTTCTGCCTCAGAAATGCAGCGTTCCCTATGTGGCTGTGGTCAGAATGCTTTGCAGTGCAGGAGTCGCTAATATCGGGTCATGCTACTTTTGCATTCCTCTGAAATTACAACATTCACAAAAAATCCCACCTCCCCTCTGCTTCTTGAATTTTTCTTTTCCCCTTCAAATGGAATCCATATGGGATGGTGTGTCCAAGTCAATGCCAGGACGATGGAATGCGGATTGGTGAGGCACGCCCCTAAGCCCAACGAGAGCGTGGTAACTGATGGGGAGAAATCGTTCATGTCCAAAGCTGAAACTTTGGATTCAAGAGCTCTGGTATCAGAATTCCCCACTCAGTCTCACCTACCAGACAAACTCTGGTACTCTGATCCTCAGTTTTGTTATGCTTGAGATAGATGCACATAAAAATATGAAAGGGGGGGTAGAATGTCTTGTTTGCTTTTGCATCAGACAGGGGCATTGCCAGCCACCATACAGATCCAAATGAACAGAGACATCCCAGCTACAAAATGTCATCGCTGTAAGCTCGTGATGCTATTTTCTAATCATAGAGCTCCTTGTGTAAGGTCTGTGTGCAAGAGTCTGGGGCCCAGCTTTCTGAAAGCAACTTCCTGGCTGGGGACAAAAATATTTCAGGCAGAGGTCTATTTCTAAATTCTCGTCCCTTCTTTTCTCTCTGTTCCTTTTTTATTTTTCCCTTTCTCAGACTTTCACTCCCCTTGTGACAAATCCACTTCTCTTACTTGAAACGCTAATATGCGTTTCTTTGGACCTCCTCCAATCACCCAGGCCTTGTACATACGTGCTAAATAAATGCAAGCATAGGAAAAAGGTATTTTAAAAAAAGAAAAATGTTTTATTGGGTGGGCCTGGTTTTTCCATACGATATAACAGAAAAACCTGAATGAACTTTTTGGTAAATCCAATATATTCTCCCCTGCCCCTCTCGCCACCCCACATAAGCTGTAACAACCCCAATCAGCCCTGAGAAAGATGAAAATGCTATTTGGTAAAAAAATAAATAAATAAAATAAAATAATAATAGTAATAAGGTAATTTCAACCAGTAGGAAATGTCTTCTAGTTCCACCACCTTCTATAATTAATAACTTTCAATCCAAAGGTCCTCCTTCAGGTTTAAAATTCAAGTGGCTTGTGACAACAGAGAGAAGGGAAGAGAGGGACAGATGAGTTTCTGAAAGTTTACGCTTTTTTGCCTCCACGAGTATAAATATTGACAGAGAACAAAAAGCCATAAAGGCACTTTAGATCTGATACTTCATTTTCTGTGGATGTTTCCGTCAGAATGCACCTAATTGAATCTGTTTGAACATGTAATTGTTTGTTATTTGATTCTGTGGAAACTTTGTAAAAAATCAGCACAAACTGAACCCAGAATGCAGAAGCAGGGTAAAACCCTTAGTGGAGCTACAGTGTAAGGGTGGTGGCGGGGGGGGGGGGGGGGGGGAACGGAGGCGGGGGAAGAAAGAGAACAAACCATAATCAGAATCAATCACTGAAAGTCCACAGTTCATTGGAAGGTAATAAGTAAAGTGGAGCAGAATAAAGGGAAGGGCCCTTGGGGCTGATATAACTGGAAACAGGGTGGTCAGAACAGGCCTCCTCGAGAGGTAACATATCTGAGCAAAGAAATGACAGAGGTGAGGGAGGGAGCACCATGGGGGCTGGGGAGAGGTGCCCTCCAGGCAGAGGGAACAGCTAAGGCAAAGGGTGGGAGATGACTGGCATGGAGCCACAGTATGCATGGAGGCCAGTGTGCCCAGTAAGAGAATAAGGGCAGCAGGAAGGGATGAGGCCAGGGGGCCACAGATCCTGTGGGACCTGGCAGGCCACTCAAAAGACTGGGCTTCTGCTCTCAAGGAAATAGGGAGCCAGTGCAGGTTTTCAATAACAATTTGTTTTTCCTTACTGGGGTGAAAGTCACAAAAGTGAAAGTGACCAATTCAATGGCACTTAAGACACTCAAAATGTTCTTGCCTAACCCTACCTCTATCTAGTTCCAGAATGCTTTCATTATCTCAAATGGAAACCCACCCTCCCCATAAGAAGTCATTCTGCACTTCATCCTCCTTGTCAATCCCTGGCAACCACCAATCTGCATTATATCTCTAAGGATTTACCTCTCTTGGTTGTTTCACACAAATGGAATCAATACATGGGTCTTTAGTGACTGGCTTCTTTCACCTGGCATGATGTTTTGGAGGTTCATGTATGTTGTAGTATATGTCAGCACTTCATCCTTTTTATGGCTGCATAATATTTCACTGTATGAGGAGACCACAATTTGTTTATCTCTTCATCAGCCAATAGACAGTTGGGCCTTTGGCTATTGTGAGTATGCTGCTATAAACACTGTAGGTTGTTAAGAAACAAAGGAACATGATCTCACTTGCATTTTATACAATACATGCAGTTCTACTTTATGAGTGATCTGGTAGCCCAAATTTGTAAATCCAATTTTAAACGGCAAAAGTAAACAAGTGAGATTCATTAGACCCATCCCTCTGCCATGTGCTACCACCTGCTTGGCTTCTTCAAATGCCATGTAATCCCTCCAGAACCATATTTTTTTGAACAATTTCCCTATCATTGGCAATTAAAGGCCAGTTGACTGTTAAATCCCAGAATCCTCTCATTATCTAAAGAATTCAGGTTTTCCAAAACTGACAGGGATTTTTAAGGAGAAGCAATGATGATGAAAAATGAACCTTTTTCTCCAACCAAAAGGGGAAACCACTCTTGCTTAAAAATAAAAATGAACCAAATGCATCGTGGTGTCTGGAAATGGATCCTGAAACAGAACAACAACAAAAAAAAGACAGCAGGGGTGTCCCTGAGCTCTTGAGGGCAAGGCAGTGCCTGACTCAGATGGAGAGTTTTCAACACTTGCATTCCCTTTTCCTCCTCCACCAAATAGTTCGAGTGCCTCTGACCTTCCAGACACTACTAGATGGCAGAGACCAAATAACAATGAAACATTTTTCCTGTCGGTCACCAAGCAGCTGTGAAAACACTAGGGGGCCAAGATGCCAGCCCTTGGGGCCCCAGGAAGCCGAGCCCCAGGCATCAAGGCTCTTCCCCAGTTTAGAAGGAGCTTCCGGCTCCCTGGCTCTCCATCCCATTTTGAGTCACAGATACCGTTCTGATAAGGAAAATGAGTTGTGTTCCAGTGACAGCATCTCCCCGATGTCTGGGGTGGCTGGAAGGGCTGGGGGCAGGGGTGGGTGGCCTGGATGATCTCTGAAATCAAAGCCTAAATGGGAAGCTCTTCTCTTTTTCCACAGGGAGCGCCACTCCCTCCTCGCCCCCAGATTCCTCCCGTGAAAGCTGCAAAGAAGCCAAGGCTGGAGCAGAATGACTCCGTGGCATTTCCCATGCCAGCAGCGCCCCTCCATTTGCTCTGGAGAAGCAGTGTGTGTCTGTGAGCTTCCTGGGGGCAAGAGGGATAGTTGGGGGGCAAATAGTGAGAGTGCCACCCCAACCCCAACACCTTTAGCCAGGTGCAGTCACAGTGAAAGCATCCAGTCTTGAAGAGGAAAGAGTGTCCCTCGACACGATTTCCACACACCCTCTGAGGGGCAAAGTGACTCTCAGAGGAACAGGAAAATTAGCTGGGAGCTTGCTCCAGGAGCCCCTTCCTAATTTCCCCAATTTGGAAGCGCGAAGGGGCTACTTAAGAAAGGCTTCTTTTCTAAAGATGGGTTGAAAGTTTGCAAAATACTGCTGTCTGGTGGTTGGTTTAGTCGCTAAGCGTGTCTGACCCTTGTGAACCCGTGGACTGTACTCCCCCACCCCCACCCCCCACGCTCCTCTGTCCATAGGATTCTCCAGGCAAGAATACTGGAGGGGGTTGCCATTTCCTTCTCCAGGGAATCTTCCCAACCCAGGGATTGAACCTGGGTCTCCTGCATTGCAGGCAGGTTCTTTACCATCTAAGCCACCTGTCTGCACCATCCTATAATCTGGGGCTCCCCATACCACCCGCAGGCCACTTGTTGGAGATAACGTGACGCTGAGAAGACCATATGCCTTGACTCCACTGACAAAGAATCTGGCTTTCTCATGCCTCCTGGCCTTGGCCCCGGCTGTGTCCTGTGCCTAGAATAGTGTCACCGACCCACACTCCATCCTGGCTTCCAGCAGCCCAGCCAGCGCTGGCTGGCAAGTCTCAACTTTTACATCAATTTTACAGGGGAATCTCCCCTGCTCCCCTCACCTACAAATGAACACACAAAACCTGCTGATTAGTTTAGGTACCCGTTCGGAGGCTCCTGCCTTTCTCAGAAACTTGATCCCACTGTACTCTAGTATGATAGCTTCACCAGTTTTAGAGTACCTGGCAAGAAGTGGGCAAGTATTCAATAAATGTGTCCTGAATAAATGGATGAATGAAGCTATAAACAATAAATATCCTTGTGGCACAATATACATCCCCTTACAAAACACTGAGCTAGAGAGATGATAGACAGATAGAGCTAGATAGATCTCTGATCGGAGTTCATAACCCCCTCTCAGAACAAGTATTTCAAGCTTTTATTTTAATAGCAGCCTCACACTATAAATGACTTGCCCAAGTCATCAGTGATAAAGTCAAGTTCTAGTTCATGGAAATATTGTTCTGTATATTATCCTATGTATATTTACAATTTTCAGATTCATTTTACTTGAAATAAATGTTATGCTGCTAGCCTTAGAATTAATCGCATTAATCCTATATATATATGTATTGGGCACCTGATGCGAAGAGCTGACTCATTTGAAAAAACCCTGATGCTGGGAAAGATTGAGGGCAGGAGGAGAAGGGGGCAACAGAGGATGAGATGGTTGGATGGCATCACCGACTCAATGGACATGAGTTTAGGTAGATTCTGGGAGTTGATGATGGACAGGGAGGCCTGGCATGCTGTGGTTCATGGAGTTGCAAAGAGTCAGATATGACTGAGCGACTGAACTGAACTGAACTGAATCCTACAGAGAATATATACTGAATATCAAAATACAGGAATGTAAGGTTAAAAGAAGTCTGGCACACTCCTCTGGGCCAACTCCATTACTTTACACATGGGGAAAGTGAAAGCCAAAGAGGTTAAGTGACTTCCCCAAAGTCACAGAGCTGCTGGATAAGAGGTGGGAATGGAATCTAGATTTTTCAGATGCTAAATTCAGTACTTTTTCTACCATACAGCAAAGATGATTGGTTATGAACAAATCCTTTGAACAGAGCATGTCTATACTTGGGGCCTGCTTGTGTTTATAAAATCACGCATACCCAGACATCCCAGAATGATTCCTGTTGCAGAAATCTTTTGCCAGTTTCAGAGCATGGGGTCCAGTGTGGTGACAGGGTTAAGAGTTAGCTCTGAGGTCAGATTACCTGGGTTCAAATTCTAGCTGTGAGACCTCTGACAAATCACTTAGCCTCTGTACTTATTTATCACCTATAAAACATGAGTATATGGGGGCTTCCCGGGTGACTCAGTGGTAAAGAATCCACCTGCAATGCAGGAGATGTGGGTTTGATCCCTAGGTCAGAAAGATCCCCTGGAGGAGGGCATGGCAACCCACTCCAGTATTCTTGCCTGGGAAATCCCAAGGATAGAGGAGCCTGGCAGGCTACAGTCCATAGGGTCGCAAAGAGTTGGACACAACTGAGCACGCACGCAGGCATGCAAAATGGGCATAATTAGTTCTCATCTCAGAGGGTTGCTATGAAGATTAAACTGTTAACTACATGTAAAGGGATTCAGAGGGTGCCTGACTCATACTAAATGCTAGTCAATGTCAGCTTAAACCATCTTGGCTCAGAAAACGACTCCCTGCACACATATGAGGTCACTGCTAGTTCACCTGAGTTGAGGAGAGTACTTATGGGCAATGGTCACAAGAAGGCCTGGTGGGCGCTGATATTATCCTTCCTGATCTGGTAACCGGTTCCCTGGTCATGTACAGTGTGTAAAAATCTCTCAAGATGATCCCATGTGATCACCAAGAACTGTCAAAGGACTGGTTTGACTCTGCCTGCAAGTTGACAAGGTGGCCTGCCATAGCCCTGTGGGTGTCGCCAGGAGACATGAGCCTCCTGAGTCAGAGACCAAGGACCTGATTGCTCATAGCATAGCAGGCAGCACGAGCTTCTGTCCAGGCAGTTCCCCTTCTGGGTGAAGTGGAGGGCCAACTGGATGCATTGCATGTGGCGGCTTTGTGTCATAGTTGAAGAACCCACACTGGAGGGAACCCAAGTCTTTCAAAATAGGTGGTAAGCCCATCTGATTCCTTGCCCTGGAGAGAGATGTTGTCTTTATTATACTGGACTGATCTTTGCTCTTGAGGGCAATCCTAATTCTGTCTTCCCAGGCTGTTTGCTCTACAAACATCCTTGAGAAAAGACTTCAGAATAAACGAAGTCCGTGCCACTGGTTCCAAGACTAGCAGAAAGGTGAGAGCCCCATGGAGAATGGTCCCTCACCAACAATATGGATACTATTCTAATGTCCTGGAGGAGCGAATGGAAACCCACTCCAGTATTCTTGCCTGGAAAATTCCATGGACAGAGGGGCCTAACAGGCTACAGTCCATGGAGCCTCAAAGAGTTGGACATGACTGAGGGACTAGGCACC
This sequence comes from Budorcas taxicolor, assembly GCF_023091745.1. Taxonomy (NCBI): domain Eukaryota; kingdom Metazoa; phylum Chordata; class Mammalia; order Artiodactyla; family Bovidae; genus Budorcas; species Budorcas taxicolor. Next base: position 131,786,565 of record NC_068935.1, on the reverse strand, counting down.
TTCTGAGGTATGTCATACTGTGACAAAAAAGTTTTTTCAAGTGCTACCTGGAAAAAAAGATGTTGTTTTAAGGTCAAATACATTTGGGAAAATATAGAGTGAACAGTTCTCTTTACCATTGGACTTAACAGAATATTTCATATGCTAATGCATATCTTCAAAACTGGAGACAACAAATTTGCAGTCATTTCTCATCATTCACTGCTTCTCAAAGCCTTCCTACACATACATACAAATCAGCTGAAGGTCTGGTTAAATGCAGATTCTGATTCCACATTTAGATCTGGGGTGGGGCCCAAGACTATCTCTGGCAGGCTGCCAGGAGCTGTGGGTGCTTCAACTTACCAAGCATCACACCTTGAGTCATGAGGGGCTGAAAAACTGTCTTTTGCAGGAACTTCTCACAAGATTGGATTCCACCAAACATGCTGTGAGAGTAGTCTCAACCCTAGCTACTGTGTCCAGTCTAACACAGGTGGAGGGAACCCACAGAAAATTCTCGAAAGCAACTTCTCAGTGATGTATAATTCTGGTCACTTGAAGCTGAATAAACACAAAATTTTAAAATCCTAGAATTCCTGGGAAGGCCTAAAATGACAGAAGTATTTCCTCCAGTGTAGGTAAAAATCATGAATGAGGGCCAAGTATTAATGAAATGCTAATTTTGCCATAAACGATAACCTCCAATGCTAAAACCAATTGGCTGTGATTTTGCAAAACAGATGAGTCTCAAGCTAATGAAGACCTGAACTGACAGGGGCTAAATTGCTGGTGGAAGATTTCCTGAGCTTCAGATGCAATGGGGAACTTGAGCTGCCCTAGTCCTAACTGGGCATTCCCCATGGACGACTGCCATGGACAGAAAGCTGTTTCCAGGCGGCTTCCGCACAGCCCTGGGCAACAGGGCATCAGCAGTGGAGCAGAGATGACTCAGCTATACCTCCTCCTATGCTTCCCTTCCTTAAGAATCCAGTTTCAACCTTGGCTACACATTAGAATCAATGGAGAGGGTTTGGAAATACTCTCGATTGACAGGGCTCTTGCAGACCAGTGGCCTAGGAATCCCCAGGGGCAGGGCCCACTCATCAGTAGCTGTAAAAATCCCCCCAGTGATTCTGATGGGAACTGTTACCCTTAAGACGGACCTCGGTGAAGGAAGTGAAAGCCATTTCGGAGTGTAGACAGAGCATAAATCAAGCAAGTACACCCAGTTTCCCCCTGCTGCACCTCTGACTCTGCTACTAAGAACCACCAGGTTTTGAGAAGACAGACCAACAAGAACAAGGTTCATTTCCTTCTAGAAATCACCATGTCTCGTCTCTCTAGAGCTCATGTTTGGCACCAGGGTTTGGTCTCATTTTTAGAGCATCTGAGCATAGAAAACTCCCTACATTGGACTTTGAAGGATATTTGACTGGGGTGAAATTAATGATAGCTCATATTTATACCTTGAGGATGACATTATCTCCATCATTATGAATGATAAAGGAATTCTGCAGGATTACACTGTTCAGTGAGGATGTCTGGGTTTGGATCACAGCTTCCTGTATTTACTAGCTGTGTGACCAAGTTGGGTGAGTACCTTCACCCCAAGCATCCTAGCTTGTTCACACATAAATGGGGGACTTTGTAAAAGTTCATAGAGGTATAAGAAACATGAATAGAAGGAAATTCATGAAAAGGACTGTTCACAGTGTTCAGGGCCTAGGAAAGTGAAAGTGAAGTCGCTCAGTCATGTCCAACTCTTTGCGACCCATGGACTGTAGCCCACCAAGCTCCTCCGTCCATGGGATTCTCCAGGCAAGAATACTGGAGTGGGTTGCCATTTCCCTCTCCAGGGCCTAGGAAGCCCTCCATAAATACCAGTTATTTTATAAGCTGATTCGATCTCATTCAAATTCATGAACTGTAAACTGGTGCCAGTCTGTGGACTATTTATTATGGGAGATTCCCTGGTGGCTCAGATGGTAAAGCATCTGCATGCAATGCGGGAGACCCGGGTTCAATCCCTGGGTCGGAAAGATCCCCTGGAGGAGGAAATGGCAACCCACTCCAGTACTCATGCCTGGAAAATTCCATGGATGGTGAAGCCTGGTGGGGTCACAAAGAGTCAGACACGACTGAGCGACTTCACTTTCACTTTCAATTAGATATGTAAATTGAGAGTAAATGTTGAGAAACTTTTATACTTATTTGGCAGAGAAATTATACATCTATTAAATCTAATAATGAAACTCTTAGGTTTGCATTTTGTGTGTCTTTTCATTGAATGTTTCTAACTCATTTTTGTTTCACTTAATAGAAGTGTTGCTCTAAGGACTGGTATTTTGTGTGTCTTTTGATTTACTTTTTCTAGTCATTCATTTTTACTTCATTTTATGAAAATGTTTTTCCATAAATAGACTGGAGAGTAAAACACTGGTTCTTCACAGGGAGTTTGAGCATAATTGGTTTAAAAATAAATTTATAAATACTGTGTCATAGAAATTAATGGAAAACTCACTGCATTTGTTTTCTATACTGTATAACAAACTATCACAACTTTAGTGGCTCAAAATAACATGCATTTTTTAGCTCCTTGGGTCAGGAGCCTGGGCTCAGCATGACTAGGCTCTTGGCTCAGAGTCTCACAAGGGTGCAACAAAGGTGACAGCTGGCCTTCAGTCAGAGTTTGGTAACTTGAAGCTATAGGACTGGGGTCCCCACTTTCTTCCTAGTTGCCAGCCAGGGGCTGTTCTCAGCTCCTAGAGGCTGCCCAGAGTTCATTGCCACATGACCCTCTCCCAACATGGCAACTGACTTGTTCAAGATTGGCAAGGGAGAGACTGTTACTTCAGTCCGCTCATACAAGGTCTTATGTAATATAATCAAGAGACTGTCACCCCCATATAGCCAGAAAAGATGAAAACCCTAATTTGAAAAGATACATGCACCCTTATGTTCAGAGCAGCACTATTTACAACAGCCAAGACATGGAAACAAGCGAAATGCCCATCGACAGAGGAATGGACAAAGAAGAGGTGGTCCATATGTGTGATGGAATCCTACTCAGCCTTAAAAAAGAATGGAATACTGCCATTTGCTGCAACATAGATGGACCTAGACATAATCATACTCAGTGAAGGAAGTCAGACAAAGACAAATGTCACATGATGTCACTAATAGGTGGAATCTAAAAATAGTGCATGATGCTGCCCTCCTGTATCAAGCCATGGGCTCTAGGTCCTCTCCCTTCCATCTGGGGGGACTATGAGGCTTAGCAAATCAGGTCATAGAAGGCGATACAGCCTCTGTTCAGTCGTCTCAAGACACTCACCATGAGAAAGCAGGAACCAGTCTGTGAGGCAGCCCAGCCACCACATGCAAGGTTCAAGCGTAGAAGTTCTGGCTACAGCCACAGCTGATGTACCTGTGGATGCTGGCCTGCAACAGAGGAGGATGAGTTGGCCAACAACTGTGGGCCTCGGCCTTCAAGCCATCCCAGGAGACACCACATTGAGCAGAAACAAGCTGTCCCCACTGAGCCCTGTCCAAATTGCAAGTTCAAAACGAATGTTGTCACTGTTGTGAGCCAGTAAGTTTGGGGTGATTTGCTGTGCATCAATAAAGAACTGGAACAGAAAATAAATAAAAATAGTACAAATAGACTTATTTTAAAAATGAAACAGAATCACAGACATAGAGAACAAATTTATGGTTACCAAAGGGGAAGGGGTGGGGCGAGGGATAAAATACGAGGTTGGGATTAACAGATACATGAACAGTGAAAGTGTTAGCCACTTAGAGGTGTCTGACTCTTTGCGACCCCATGGACTGTACATACTGCTATATGTAAAATAGATAAACAGTAAAGATTTACTATACAGCATGGGAAGTATATTCAATGTCTTATAACAATGGAAAGTGGAAAATAATTGGAAATATTTCCAATGGAAAATACTTGAAAACTGGAATATAATTTTCAATTATATAATTGAAATGGAAAATAATTGAAAAAAGAATATAGATATACACATATATATGTATAACTGAATCACTTTGCTGTACACTTGAAACTAACACAATATTGCAAATCAATTATAGTTCAATTTTTAAAAAGAGAGTGCCATCCCATCAGTTTTGCCATATTCTACTGCATGGAAGCAGGTGACAGGTTTCCCTGCCACTTAAGGTAAGAGGATTAAATAAGAATGTAACTCATGAGGGGTTGCCTTAGGGTATCTACAGCCATCTACAGATCACCCTGTTTTAACTGGTTGAGTCTTTCAATAGTGAACTACTAATCAGCGTGTGTGTGTGTGTGTGTGTGTGTGATATATTTGGCAGCAAGAAGCATACATCCATTTGCAAGGAATAGATTAAAAGAATCAGAGAGAAGTTGGATAATTTGATGCTCATGTAACATCAGGCATAAATAAGCCAGTCTATGAATTAGTCCTGCCAAACCGCCACGGCACGATTTTCAAATACTACCTAAAAAAGAAATGTTACTTTTGAGTTCCACCTTTTATAATGCTGATACCTCCAAAAAAAAAAAAAAAAAAAACTGGTGTGCTTTTTTCTGCAATTATTTTCTGATGAATATGGAGTTCAACATAACTGCCCTTGAAATGAGGGACTTAAGAATGTGAAAGCTATTGACCATATTAATAGTGATTCCCAACAAAGATGTACTTATCCTCCAAAACTCCCTGAAATATAATCCTGTAGCTGAGGAAATTGCTTAATAAACCTCTTTTAGTCTCAGCTAATATTTATGGATTATGGGTTAGTTGAGGGGGGCTCTTTAAAAAAGCCTGGTTCCCTACCTGAATCTACTTCCCCAAGGGCCTGGCCTGCTATTTATTCGCAGCAAGATGGATTTGCTCATGGAATCATCGTCCTTCAGGAGAAGCCCCAGATTGGCAGAACAACATGGGGAGAGCCTGTTTGTACACATAGGAAAGATACCTCACAATTTCAAGAACATTGGGGATGTGCTCATGTATATTAAATACACAGTGAGTGGAGAAGAAACATGACCCTCCAAAGGGGAGCAAGCCATCAATAATGGAGCACAGCTAAAAACACTGATGGATGGTTGTGCAACGTAAGTCACTGGGTCAATAACACTGCCTTCTGAATTTTAAAGATGTTTAATGTAGGGAGAGGATATGGGGCCAGGAGTGGAGGGGCTGAAGTGGAAATTGGTAGAGATTATTTTAGGGGGAGTCCATTTGAGCCCAAATAACATTGATTGGAAGAGTGCTAACTCAGCCTTCAGCAGAGAGAAGATTAATCTATTTATAGAATAGCTGCTGCTGCTGCTGCTGCTAAGTCGCTTCAGTCGTGTCTGACTCTGTGCGACCCCATAGACAGCAGCCCATCAGGCTCCACCGTCCCTGGGATTCTCCAGGCAAGAACACTGGAGTGGGTTGCCATTTCCTTCTCCAATGCATGCAAGTGAAAAGTGAAGGTGAAGTCACTGAGTCGTGTCCAACTCTCAGCGACCCCATGGACTGCAGCCCACCAGGCTCCTCCGTCCATGGGATTTTCCAGGCAAGAGTACTGAAGTGGCGTGCCATTGCCTTCTCCCTTATAGAATAGCTGTGCATTGCCAATGCTTGGTTTCCACACATTACCCCCAAATACCTCCCTTCCTGCCTCTTCCAGATGATATTCCTTTTTGCTCTTCTTCTAAAACCTTTCTGCTCTTCTTCCAAAACCACTGGCCTTATTCAAAAGCCATTTGGTTGAAGGAAACCAAAGTCTCTCAAAGTGGTTTAAGAGTAAGTGAAGACTTTATTAGAAACAAATGTTCAAGTATTTCCTGGAACACAGAGGGATGCATACAAAAGTTAGAACTAGAATAGCAGCAGACTCTGGGGAGATTCCCTGTGTCCTTTTCCTTTCCTCTCTCTGTTCCTGTTCCTTCCTTCTTTGTCCCTATAGCTAATTGTCTCTTTCTGCTTGTACAGTGCCCAAATGTGGCCATCCCAGTCACAAACACTGACAAGAATCACTTGGTCCCCATTCTACCTTCCTGGGTGGGAGTCTGATTGGCCCAGATGATAATACCTCCCCCTCCCTACAGTCGAATAGTGTGTAGTTCTTCAACACTGTCACAGCACTTTGATACAATTATAAACTTCATGTTCTACAACGTGAAGTGAAAAGTGCTAAAAAATAAAACAAACAACCCATTGTATTTATTGCATGGATGTGACTCCTCTAGAACCTCTTTGAAAAAAGATATTAAGAAAATATGCTAAGATACAATGGGGTGTTTCAGTTATAGCTTGCTGCCTAATAACAAACTGCAAAATTTAGTGTCATAAAACAATGATTATTTATTATTTCTCATGATTCTGTGGGTAGACTGGTCTTAGCTGGGTGGTTTTCTGCTCTATGAAACATTGGCTGAGGTCACAAATTCAACTGCACTGAACTGCTGGCTGGGCTAGGCTGGAAGGTCCGAGAAGGCTTTCCTCACCCGTCAGACACCTTGGCTCTCCTCTGGGTGGCCTCTCCATATCATTAGCTTGGGCTTCCTCACAGCATGGAGTCTCTACATAGTCAGACTTTTCATGGCAGCTGGTTTCCAGAGGGAAAGTAACAGTTGCTAGGCCTCTTCAACTCTGGGCACAGCAGCACCTCTGCAGACTTCTGGTGGTCAAAGCAATTCAGGACATCAGCCCAGGATCCAGGGGGAGAGACCCCCAACTCTTGATAGATGAAGAGCATGTGCATCCATGGAGAGAAGGAACTCAGGGCAGATAACTCGGGAGCCCACCAGAGAGGGATCAGCATCTTAGGGTTTGGAATTATAAGCGAGGGGATATTATGTCTTCTTCTTTCTGTTTTTCTGTACTTTTAAATTCTTCAACGAGCACTATGTTAATAATAATAGTATCAGTAGTAGTTTTTCAATGAGCTTAAGTTCATAATAATAATTTATTAAGTGGTGACACAGTGAATGTCTGGAATTAATAGATCAAGGGGAAGCTGTTTCCATGCATTTGAAAAGATGACCCTTGCTGGGAAACAATGTCTACAAGAAATTCTTGGCTTTGCTTCTCTCCAGAGTAATAAAATCTAGCCACAATGGCAGCTGAAGCACAAGAGGAGAAATAATATTTCTTGCTGTCAACTAAAAATAAATGCCTGTCTTAACTACTGATTCCTAGTCATGTAGCTTCTCTTGTGTTTGTCCGAGGAGTACAGCCTGCATCCTTGAGAATAAATAGACTGACCCTGCCAGTGGCCGTGAGCCTCTTTTATATAAGACCTTCTCTGCTACAACCAATCTGACAGCCACTCTGGGGCCAGGAGGCTCTCAAATGTGATGTCTGCTGGCTGCTGCTCAGGAGAAGCACTTTCATCTTCTCTAAAATGCCTGTGTACTCATTCTTGCCATCAGCCTGCCTCAGTACTACCGAACATTCTGGAACACAACATCAGATGAGCTCCGTTCATCCAGGTGATTTCTATACACAGGTGACATTGTGCCCTCTCTCACCTTCCTGGCTTTGCCTTCGCCTTCCACCAGCCCCCTTTCCAAGGGCCCTCTGACCACATCTATCACCTCGCTCTTTCTCCAGGAGATGCCCAGCCCAGGCTCCAACTATTTCAAATGACAGGACTTGCCTCTGACCCTGGTCCAGTCCCCCGCCTCCAGGAACTTTCCGTTGATCTCTAGGTCAAGTTTTTCTCCTCCATCCCCATGTTTCCCAGCACTCTGCTCTGCACTTCTGCCCTCAGTGCTGGAAATGGGAAGAGGAGGAAATTCTAAATCCCTGCTCTTAGAGAGTAAGTGCTTGGTCCAGGGTAGAGAGATGTGACGTCAGGTGGCGGGGAGGGTGGCGACCATCATGGAACTCTATTTGGGGAGCTATGAGCCCAGGAAAGGGTGGCAGTTAGTCCAGCCCAGGTGCCCGGGAAGCGGCCTGAAGGGAAAGAACAAATTGCAAAGGGGGCGCAGTGAGCCCTCAGGCACAGAGGCAGGAAAGCCCATGGATTGGTTTTATGAGACTGGATTCCCCCACCATGGGTGGCTCCAGGTTAGAGGAGGATGTGTCACTGGTCGCCTCTGCAGTGGGAAGGCCCCCTGGACTGCAGAGGCTCATCTGTGTGACATTCATCCCAGCCCTGGGCCCACACAGAGAGGGGATGACCTACACTCCCAACTCAACTGAGGGGGAGCCACAGGGATTGCGAACAGCCAAGATACTGTGCCTTTTTCTCTCTCCTCTTTCAAGTCGACAGTGGAGTTTCCCAGAGGTGAACATCGACAGACTGAACGCAGAGTGGATGATGAGCAAATCCAGGTGTCTGCTGAGATGTCATTTACGAAACAAATCTAATGTACAACCTGGCCACTCTTCTCGTGACACGTTTCTGTGTTTAGGAACATAGAGCTGGGTTTTTCCCCAAATAAAAACAGATCACATTTAACAGGCAAGGAGCTTATTGTTATATTGACATACATTAATATTTTAAATTTTCTTGGGTTGAATTTCTACTGCAGTCAATTTGGAGAGATTTGGCCCACATAAAGGAAGTTTCTTTGAGGTCCTTGATAAATTCTAAGAGTACGAAGTGGGGCTGAGACCAAAACTTGGGGAATTGTAGGTATGGTCCGCTCTGGAGCCAGATTCTTTGGCTCCAATCCTCGCTCCTCTAATGACTAAGCTCTGTGACCTTGGATTAGATTCTGAACTTCTCTGTGACCATTTCCTCCATCTATACAGTTGAAATAACAGTAATAATGCCACTGCAAGGATTAAAGCGTTAATCAGGGAAAGCGCTTCTGAAAGGTGCCTGGTGCCTGGTTAGTGTTCAGAAAGCATTAGAAAATACTAGGGCTTCCCAGGTGGTGCTAGTGGTAAAGAACCCACCTGCCAATGCAGGAGACATAAGAGACACGGGTTCATTCCCTGGGTTGGGAAGATCCCCTGGAGGAGGGAATGGCAACCCATTCTAGCATTCTTGCCTGGAGAATTTCATGGACAGAGAAGACTGCCAGGCTCCAGTTCATGGGGTCGCAAAGAGTTGGACACGACGGAAGTGATTTAGCAAGAAAACATTAACCTACACTCACAGAAGCACTCTTGGGCTCTGGATGCTGTGCTAGCCTCTAGTGACACAGAGATGACAAATTCAGGATCAGCATCCTCAAGGGACCCACAGCAGGCAGAAAGAGCCCAGTGAAACGGATCATGTGTGTGTGGACTTGGCCAGGACCTTCATGAAAAGAATTTAAACATCTTGCTCCAGCGAGATGCTGCTGAGACAAATCCATCATTGAGTTTGGAACGTTCTGAACTGACATATTTTTCAAGAATGTTTACAAAGCTGAGATTTCGTAAAAGAAGGGCTGCTTGGGAGTCTGGTTACTGGAGACACTCTATCACTGACTTGCCTTAGCAACTTGTTTAATAAACAGCAAACATCTGGTGTGTTCTCAACACTCTGCTCAGAACAGAGGGACATCAAGATGGTTCATATACACCTCTTGCCTTGCAGGGACTTCCAGAACTGAGAGGAACACAACCTGACCGTTATGATGTACCACGGAAAGTTCATAAAAAGAGGCAGTGGAGACACCTGACCTCTCTGACCTCGGTCCTTCACCTATCGGATGAGTATAGCACTGCATAACCGAAGATTCTTCCTGATCTAAAACCCCAGTCCTCCATTCACCTGTTATCCATCCTCTCGGAAACCATGTTTCAAGTTTGAGGGCCATGTGTCATCATCATTAACCTTGGGAGAACTGTGTTATGTGAGCAATAATATTCCCAGCTTATCAATGGAGCCACTGGGACCTGAGCAGGTTTGCATGTTGCCACGGTGACTCCACATGTTTCTTCCTTTGTCTATTTCCCCCCTTGTATTTTTATGTGACAAAAATCACAGAGAGGCACTACTCCGTCTAACACAATGTTATTGCCTTCCTTATTTAGTTCATTTCCTCGGATAACTGCAAACACTAAGTTTTTTTCCTCTTAACATAACTTAAAATATAAGGGTTAGACAATCAGGCATAAGACTATTTGATTTTAGAATTTGGATTTTACATCCTGTATCTCACAATGGCACTATTGGAAATGTCTCAACTTGGCTAATATTCACAGAAGGACGCCAGAACTTGATTTTATTTCTGCCCTGGATGCAGAAAAACACCCAGGCTATCACTTATACTGTATAGAGAACACTGATTCTAATCACTTGAGTATTGAATTTCCAGCTTAAACATCTGTACACTTGCAGGAAGCATTTTGCTAATGTAATGTTTTGGTACACAGCCAAGGCTAAAAGAAATTTAGGACAATCAAATAGAAGAGAGACTCAGTACAGGATTTTAGGCTTCCATTTTTTTTTTTAAATGAAACAAAATCTATAAATTTGGAGAGACCTGATGGGACCTAGTCTCAGCCACTAGATCATTACTGACTCGATTCCATGACCTGTGCAAGGCTTTTGACCTTTTTTTAATTTCTATTTCTCCATCACTAAGTAGTCAATGTTGCACTTGATCACCAATGGCCTACTCTTTTTTTAAGTACTCGAAGATTCTCAAGATAAAGTCTTCAGGTTGGGAGTACTCAGTTTTTGCAAGTATCATTGGATTCCCACCTAATATATATCAGAATTGTGGAATGATGAGCCTCACTTAACCAAATTTCTTGAATTCTAACATCTGTCAGTTTCACCTCTTGCCAAAGTGCCTGTGTCTGCTTATTCCCCTTGTTCTCACAAATTGCTTTCAATCAGCAGTCTGCCATGTGCAAGAGCCTGAGCAGTCTGACAATCCATCTTCTTGGAATTATGCATAAAACAACAGCAACGAGGCCTGAGTCACAGCCAAGACCCAGTTAGCTTAGAGGATACAGGCTATTTTACTGTCATGAGTGGAATCTTGGGGTCGGAGAGCATCCACAGGTAGATAAACAAAGTGACCAGTCTCACCATGTCTCTATCAGTAAATCACTGGTGTCATTCTGACCATCTTTTCTGACTCAAGAGCATGGTTTCATGCAGTCAGACTCACAAGGCTGTCTGACTCGTCTTGTTTACAAGATACAATCTCTGAACTTTAGCTAACAACTGCTTTCTCCCCGCCTCACCACAAAGCTCATGTCAAGAGCCTACCTTCCTTCCTAGGAAAGCAAACTTGACACCAATGCAGGATACATACTTAGGAAGGGAGCTTCCTGGCTGGATAAGAAGACTGAAAATAAGGATGCTGAGGAATTTGCTAGCAGGGAGGTGGACAGACACACGGTTCCCAAACATCAGTGTGTGTCAGAATCCCTTGGGGCATTTGGTAAAAATACAGTTTCCTGAACCCTACTCAGAAATTCAGATTCGGTAGATCTGGGGTACAGTCAGGGAACAGCAACTTAAATTCACACTCCAGGGGGTTTCTGATGGGAGAGGGCTGAGAACACCTGTGGAAACGGAGGTTAATGTGGTAAAACTGTTTACAGAGTACACAGAGAGAGCAACAAAATCAGACAATGCATGGGTCAGCCCTTGGAAGGGACAAGAAGCCCTTGTTCTGACCTGGAGAGGTATTTGTATAAAAGCCAAGATAATTTCCTTGCTGAAAATAAAAACGTCAAAGGCACAATAAAAAGCACATAAATATGGTGCATTCAAATGTCTTGTAATCTCACGTAACAAGAAAATTCTGGCAACAAAGATAGCTACTAGATTCACTCCCAGATTTGAAATGACACCAAAAAGGGTCTGCATGCCATCTGGGAGACAGCGTTTAAAACACACACACACACGTATCTCAAAGGCGCAGAGTTTTTGTGAGTCTTTAATAAATGAACAGCACAAAAAGATAAACCTGAATGGAGAGTTTGATCCCTTTGATATGGAACGCATGCAGTTTAGCACAGTTACCTTGAGTCAGCAGGTTCTTAGCTCAAAAATCATTCTGAAACAGTGTATGTCCCTTTGGGGACCCCTTATCCATCTCCCAGCATCTCTGACCTCCATCTTATAAATCTCAGTCCCTCTAGGACCCACCCGGCTTCCACCTCAGGAGCAGAGCCTCCATCACAGAGGTCCCCTTATTCCTCCTACCTTCACCTCAGCCACGTTCCCATCCCCTGAGAACCACTCAATCGGAAAGCTGTCAGGCAAAGGGAATTTAATAAACATCCCTCCACACCACGTGCTAACCCTCTCCAAAATGGGAAAAGCGAGAAATTTGTTAACCCAAAGAAATGGCCCTTAATGATCGCTACATTTGAATGAAGGAGGCCTTTTCTCCCAGACTCTCAGACTGTCGGCCTACATGACATTTGTGCTGTCTGGCCAGAAAAGGCTAGTTCAAGCTAAAAGTCACCATCACTTATTGCTACTCTGTACCAGGCATAATTCTAAACCCTTTAGTGGACTAACTCATGTAATCCTCACAACAATTCTAAGAGATGAGCACTGTTATTGTCCTGGACTTACAGATGAGGAGGAGGAGGTATACCAGGGTTCAGTGACCTGCCTTACTAAGGTTAGCATGCCTCTAAAAGGGTAGAATTGCATCTCTTAGCCCCACCTTCTACCATCATCAAAACTGGAAGTAGCCCTGGACTCGACTAAATCAGCTGTGGCTGCATTTTTTTCTGTGTCAGCGAGAATTATGGATTCCCAGTTTCTCTAGACATCACTGATTATTTCCCTGAAATATAAAAAGAATGTGTGTGTGTGAGTCACTCAGTCATGTCTGACTCTTTGCGACCCTATGGACTGTAGCCTCCCAGGCTCCTCTGTCCATGGAGTTCTCCAGGCAAGAATACCAGAGTGGAAAATATAAAAAAAAATCCCTTTGATATTCTACCACCCATCTGCCCAACCTCATTTCTACCACCCGTCCCCACACCGTCATCCCCAAAAGACTCCTGGATTGCTCCTGTTCTGTCTGGGTCACCCCAGTTCTTAGCCTCAAAATAAAGGTTCTGGAAACTGCTCTGCCCAGTCTCAAGCGAAGCACCAGCTATGTTTCTCAGGCTAAAAAGAAAATCTCGGGCCTAATGGTAATTATGCATTATTAACTGGATCCCTCTTGGTATCTTCACCCAGGCTCAGCCTGCCCTTCCTCTTTCTCACTGGGCATGGCCATGCTCAGGAGGCTTTACTAACGGAAACCCATTTCTAAGCATCAGGCCTGAAGGCAGCAGGATGGAGACACAGCAACACTGATGAACACGGCCTATGTGAGGAGCCTGCTGGCCACCAGGAGGACACAAGGCTTCCAGGAGTCATGGACTTCCAGTCTTCAGTTTGGCTAAAGCTGGTCCAGATAACCAAGGAACGAACAATCATAGTAGACAGATGCCAGCAAGGCTGGTTAAGGAGCTCAGTGCAACCGTTCAAGACTTAGTCTGAGCCTAGAGGGGTGAGCCTAGATGGGGTGAGAGGTGGGAGGGAGGCTTGGGAGGGAGGGGACATATACATACCTATGGCTGATCCATAGGCAGAAACCAACACAATAGTGTAATTATCCTTCAATTAAAAATAAATCCTTCCAACAATTAACTCACAGGGCCTCAATGAACTCATCTACCCCCAAGCTACTCCAACAGTATCAATTACGATTCTCATTTTCAGATAAAGTCAATAAAAGAAGTACTACTCCGTAACGGTGCTTAGAACCCCCTTCTCTGTCAGCCCCCACTTCTGTTCATGCAATTTTTAAAATGCAAGAAATTATACACTTGTAGAAGAAGTCAGAAATCATCTGGTCCAACATTTACCCTTTCAGAAGAGACCCAGGGAGCTTCTCTACTTTCCAAAAAAACATACAGCTGGTTGCATGTAAGTTCTTACAGAATTCACTAAAATATTTACATTCCATTTCATCTTTTCTCACAAAACAAATGAGCATAGAAGACAAGTGAAAATATGAGATATTGGAAATTATTTGCTACTTGCACATTTCCGGAGTACTAAACATGGAAAATAATACAGATATGGTTTTTTTCCCCCCACTCAAATGCAGGGCCTTATTTCCATTCAGGGCAATGGGCAATATATGCATAAGGGCCGCAGGTAGGGCAGGAAGAACCCCTCTGGCTGGATGAATGATTTGAGCTGGTGAGCAGTGCTCTGATAGGCAGGAAAAGGTGGGATCAAGAAGGGTCCTGAAATCTAGAGACAAAAGCCTAGTCTTCATTGCAATGACTAAAATGGAGCTCTTGAATGTTGCTGAGGAAGAAAGTGGGTATGGTGGTTAGTGTTTAGATAGGGAGAGGATTAAAAAAAAAAAAAAAAGGTATGTCACACAAAGTAAACACAGGGAGGTATTATTCCTACCACATAGAGGCTAGTTAATTAAATGTCGCCCTCCATGGAACCTACATCCAGAAAACCACAAGCACTAGGTGATAATGAAGCATTACCACTACTGCTGGGAATCATTAAGAGTAATAACATATGCCAAGGGATGGAGAATAAGCAACGTTATAAGGAGCTGACCTGCTGCTTTTTTTTTTTTTTTTTTACTTTCTTTTACTTTACAATACTGTATTGGTTTTGCCATACATCAACATGAATCCACCACAGGTGTACTCGTGTTTCCCATCCTGAACCCCCCTCCCACCTTCCTTCCCATACCATCCCTCTGGGTCATCCCAGTGCACCAGCCCCAAGCATCCTGTATCCTGCATCAAACCTAGACTGGTGATTCGTTTCTTACATGATATTATACATGTTTCAATGCCGTTCTCCCAAATCATCCCACCCTCTCCCTCTCCCACAGAGTCCAAAAGTCTGTTCTATACATCTGTGTCTTTTTTGCTCTCTCACATACAGGGTTATCATTACCATCTTTCTAAATTCCATATATATGTGTTAGTATACTGTATTGGTGTTTTTCTTTCTGGCTTACTTCACTCTATATAATCAGCTCCAGTTTCATCCACCTCATTAGAACTGATTCAAATGTATTCTTTCTAATGGCTGAGAATACTCCATTGTGTATATGTACCACAGCTTTCTTATCCATTCATCTGCTGATGGACATGTAGGTTGCTTCCATGTCCTGGCTATTATAAACAGTGCTGCGATGAACATTGGGGTACACGTGTCTCTTTCAATTCTGGTTTCCTCAGTGTGTATGCCCAGCAGTGGGATTGCTGGGTCATAAGGCAGTTCTATTTGCAGTTTTTTAAGGAATCTCCACACTGTTCTCCATAGTGGCTGTACTAGTTTGCATTCCCACCAACAGTGTAACAAGGTTCCCTTTTCTCCACACCCTCTCCAGCATTTATTGCTTGCAGACTTTTGGATTGCAGCCATTCTGACTGGTGTGAAATGGTACCTCATTGTGGTCTTGATTTGCATTTCTCTGATAATGAGTGATGTTGAGCATCTTTTCATGTGTTTGTTAGCCATCTGTATGTCTTCTTTGGAGAAATGTCTGTTTAGTTCTTTGGCCCATTTTTTGATTGTGTTGTTTATTTTTCTGGAATGGAGGTGCATGAGTTGCTTGTATATTTTTGAGATTAGTTGTTTGTCAGTTGCTTCATTTGCTATTATTTTCTCCCATTCTGAAGGCTGTCTTTTCACCTTGCTTATAGTTTCCTTTGTTGTGCAGAAGCTTTTAATTTTAATTAGATTCCATTTGTTTATTTTTGCTTTTATTTCCAGTATTCTGGGAGGTGTGACCTGCTGCTTTTAAGGAGGCACCAGTAAAGAGAATCATAAATCCTTATAATTCTATTCCAGAAACAGAAGTAGAGAACTCACAGTGGTAACTAGTCCTCATTTCTTCTTTTCTGGCTATGGATCATTGAACTCTCTATTTATCAACAGTTCCCCATTGTGTGGCTCTTAGTAGATTTCTCAAGGGGAAAGGCAAAAGGTGTCAGATAACTCCCTCTCCCAAGTCTTCTGGGACTGGCACTTGAGCACATGACCTAGGCTCAGCCAATCAGAATGTCCCAGTTAGGATTTCGAGTCTTCAGGGAGGCAGGCATTAGATTATTCTTGAGGGTAGCAGTGAAGTCAGGAGCCTAAAGGCGCAGGGAGGTCTAGGTATACTAGGTGTCAGCAGTAAGGCCCTAATGAGAATACAGCTTGCCCTTGGTCTTGGCCATCAGGCTCACTGTTAGTGGTTGTTTATTTTCTGTACCTGATCTCTCATTTTCTGGTGATTATAATGAACGACCCATGTCCTTCTAATCAATTCCCTTTTTCTTGAGTTATCCAGCAAGGAGAACAAACTGGTCAATCCTAAAGGAAATCAACCCTGAATATTCACTGGAAGGATGGATGCTGAAGCTGAAGCTCCAGTACTTTGGCCACCCGATTCGAAGAACTGACTCATTGGGAAAGACCCTGATGCTGGGAAAGATTGAAGGCAAAAGGAGAAGAGGGTGGCAGAGGATGAGATGATTAGATGCCATCACCAATTCAATGGACATTGAGTTTGATCAAACTCTGAGAGAGTGTGAAAGACAGGGAAGCCTGGCATGCTGCAGTCCATGGGGTCACAAAGAGTCAGACACAACTTAGCAACTGAACAACATCAATCCAGAGTTGGATGTGATATTTTATAAACGACACTTCTGATGGCCTGTGTCACTGGAGGAAGACCATCCAATAGACATTTAGAATGGCTTGAATCCTGAGGAATAATTAATAATTCAGGGCAAAGGCTTGCCTGAGTATTTGTAATACTAGTCACAAGACATTATTCTAACATGCCAAATAAGCACATTCATGATAGGTTTCCAAATAGTGATCTTTAGCATTTATCTTTTCTCTACATTCCTGAAATCATCAAGCCCCATCTTCACAATCAAAGTTCAGTGTGTCTGTGAAGAGTTTCCCATAATTTAAAATGGGGATAAAATCAGGTAGAATCATAGCACTCAGTTTGCCGCCAAGTGCTAGAAATACAGAATGTCACACACAAGGGCAGAGGCTCTATTCTAAACTATTCCAGTGACACCCCCACTCACAAAGGTGCCTTATCTTCCTAAATATTAGCATTGGCTTTCATGCCAACACAAAACATGCAACAGATCACTAGATTTTAAAATATACCCCAGTTAATGGACTGGAAGAAACACAAGCTGGAATCAAGATTGCTGGGAGAAATATCAATAACCTCAGATATGCAGATGATACCACCCTTATGGCAGAAAGTGAAGAGGAACTCAAAAGCCTCTTGATGAAACTAAAAGAGGAGAGTGAAAAAGTTGGCTTAAAGCCCAACATTCAGAAAACGAAGATCATGGCATCTGGTCCCATCACTTCATGGGAAATAGATAGGGAAACAGTGGAAACAGTGTCAGACTTTATTTTTTGGGCTCCAAAATCACTGCAGATGGTGACTGCAGCCATGAAATTAAAAGACGCTTACTCCTTGGAAGAAAAGTTATGACCAAC
This sequence comes from Budorcas taxicolor, assembly GCF_023091745.1. Lineage (NCBI taxonomy): Eukaryota > Metazoa > Chordata > Mammalia > Artiodactyla > Bovidae > Budorcas > Budorcas taxicolor. The sequence continues at coordinate 131,769,177 of NC_068935.1, read as the reverse complement.
CTAGATAGCATATTCAAAAGCAGAGACATTACTTTGCTGACTAAGGTCCGTCTAGTCAAGGCTATGGTTTTTCCAGTAGTCATGTATGGATGTGAGAGTTGGACTGTGAAGAAGGCTGAGCACCGAGGAATTGATGCTTTTGAACTGTGGTGTTGGAGAAGACTCTTGAGAGTCCCTTGGACTGCAAGGAGATCCAACCAGTTCATCCTAAAGGAAATCAGTCCTGGGATTTCTTTGGAAGGAATGATGCTAAAGCTGAAACTCCAGTACTTTGGCCACCTCATGGGAAGAGTTGACTCATTGGAAAAGACTCTGATGCTGGGAGGGATTGGGGGCAGGAGAAGGGGACGACAGAGGATGAGATGGCTGGATGGCATCACTGACTCAATGGACGTGAGTCTGAGTGAACTCCGGGAGTTGGTGATGGACAGGGAGGCCTGGCGTGCTGCGATTCATGGGGTTGCCAAGAGTCGGACACGACTGAGCAACTCAACTGAACTGAACTGAATCCAGTTTTTTTTTAAATCTCTAGGAATTTGCACAACTAAACAATGACATCAAAATACCATGTTTATATCAGCAAAGGACAAAACAGATAGAATCGACATAAATAGCCACCAGGAGGGAACTGATGAAAAAATGCTACCTCCATATGATGAAATACTGTGCAACCATGAAATAAAGCAAATATACATGTGATTATAACATGAAAACCCCCAAGGCTTGTCACTAGATTAAATAAAAGTGCAGATGTGCAGTGTGATCCTATTTATTTGAAAACAATGTCAGTTGGTATGCTTCCATTCACAAGGTGGACAAAGAGAAAACCAGCTGATTTCAATTCATTGATGTCATTTACAGATAAGTAGATGCTGGGAGGGATTGGGGGCAGGAGGAGAAGGGGATGACAGAGGATGAGATGGCTGGATGGCATCACTGACTCGATGGACATGAGTTTGAGTGAACTCCGGGAGTTGGTGATGGACAGGGAGGCCTGCAATTCATGGGGTCGCAAAGAGTCAGACATGACTGAACTGAACTGAGAGTAAAAAAAAACCCACCAATCTGAACACTTATCTAAGGTGGTGTTAATATCCCTCTAAGGAATGGGACTAAGAAAGGGTGAACTGTCATTTCTTCATTCTAAATCCATATTACTTTTGGAAATAAATTTTAAAAAAGATCCCAAGTGCCATGATTGTACTAAATAGAAAACACTGATTTGAGGCTGTGGACTCTTCAGGAAATTCTTCCAAATGAGTAGTTATTACTCATAACTAGTGTGCTGAATGGATTATGCTGATTTAGAGCAATACTGATTTGAAGTAAATTGTAATTCCAATTTTATGGGACTAAGCTAAAAACTCCTGGTTTTTATGATGTTTTAAGATTATCCCATACCAAAAGGAAAAGGTGGGAGGAGGAATTAGGAATTTGGGATTAATAGAGACACACTATTATATATAAAATAGATAACCAACAAGGATCTATTGTATAGTGTGGTGAACTCTACTCAATAGTTTGTAATAATCTATATGGGAAATGAATCTGAAAAGGGTGGATATATGTATATGTATAACTGAATCACTTTGCTGTACACCTGAAACTAACACAACATTATAAATCAACTATACTCTAATATAAAATTTTTTTAAATCCCAGTAATTGCTATGGTGAATGCTAATGGCCAAAGATTCTCTCTGTGTCCCAGTTCCTTTTGTGTTCATGCACTCATATAGATTCAAAGTTCAAGTGTGTTGATGAATTCTGACTCACTTGAAATTTGAACAGAAAACACTGGTGATTCAGAGTTCAATAGCAAACACTGATTAAGTCTAAATGATTAATAATTAAGTATTTTAAATCATAAAGAGGACGGCAAATGTCTATGAATAAAGCACTGTTAAAAAAAAAAAGCATTTCTAGGATGGCCTTAGGTAAATACAGAAAAATCTTCCTAACTAAAATGTTAGTGGAGGCCAACTGTAGTTGATGGCTACTTAGCAAGGAATGAGGAGTATGATCACATAACTGTGGCAATCACTCCATTTTAGCACAATGACTTCAGATAACACAACCCCTTCATTGCAATACGGGGGCTGCATGCCTTTACCTTAAATCAAGATGCCTACAGCTCTCTGTCCTCCCCCTGAGGCCACCTGTGTGACATCACAGATCCTAGATCTTGTTTCTGAAGTGCATGGATCTTGATCATAAACCTAGACAGGAGTGACTGGGCCCAAAAAGACGTTCCTCTCATAGGAGACTCAAGAATGAGAAATTACAAAATGCCATGTCACCTGGGAAAAGTCATCATGGTTTGAGGCAGTGGTGCTTCAAATACTCTATGGCTATTGGTCCATGTCTATGGATATTTGTTCATGCCTCCTGCATTTAAATTCAGACCATGTGTTCACCATATCCAAAATGGTTCCCAAGGGAAACCTTCAAGGCACTGGATCCAGGCCCAAAGTCCCTACTTCACAAAGAGACTCCAGAAACTCTGACCCTCTTCAAGAGTCTGATTTTCAATAGCGGTGGCCAGAGGGCAAACCATTCAAGTCCATCACGGTCCCATGGATCTGAACCAAAGTTCAGGACATTGGGACAATTTCAAAGTTTCTTTAGCAGTCTGATGTCACATAAAGTCATCCTGGGAGCCCCCTCCTGTCAGTGAGTCTTCCAATCCTTCCATGGCTGCCCTACCTACATTCTGTGCCAAGAGATGTTATCAAAATGTACCATGTCCCTCTGAGTTGGTATAGCAGTCTCACCCTGGGGGGTGGGGGGGGGGGACTGTCCCTCTTGGACATTACTTGGAAGAATTCTCAACCATGACAAAGCTGAAGTGGTGAGTGAATGTGGCAATGACATGCTAGGTAGTCTGGGAGCATGGCTTTGGCCTTGGCACCTGCATTACAGGGCCCATATGAGTCCAGTGCCATAATTTTTAAATAGCGTGGGGAATGTGTGGGGATGAGCAGGGAGAGGATGGTGGGAGAAGGCGATTACAGCTCCAGGAAGAGGCACCTTTTCCTGTTCAAATGGGATGAATAGGAGGAATTGTGAGGCCAAGATATGTAAATATTGATTGAAAAAAAATCAGTACAAATAGCTTACCTTTTTCAAGACTATTGTTCCACCATCTTTGTGTATAGCCAATTGCAAGCTCAAAAAAACCCCTAGAGTCACAAATCGGTTCTAATTGCTCTATAATTGGTTGCTTGGATCAACAAAGAGGAAATCGGGAGATTTAATTTTCTGCAGGAAACCTAATAGCATAAAAGAAAAAGAGCGGAGGTGGGGAGCAGAGAGAGGAAGACAATGGCGTGGATGCATCGACCCCTCAGCATCAAACAATCATGAAAACAAAGGCCCTTGGAGCCGGTCTGGCTCTGGCAAACAGCCATCACTGTCTTTGAAACCCTCAGTGACATTGTTGAAATCATCTTCAAAAACAGGAAACTGTGTGATTTTGATTTTCTGGCAACCTCTCTCTTTCTTGTGAACTGGCAACCTGATGTGAGCTACCAGCTCTGATTCACACTAAAGGAGGGAGGTAAAAACAAAAATGTTTCCTGTTCACTGAAATCACCATGTTTTCAGAAACAGTGCTAAAGCTAAATCACTTCTGTTCATTATTGTGCCCAAGAAACATTCTTGAAATGAGGCCCGAACAGAGGCCAGACATGCCTTTGGCTTGAGTTTCCATCTGTTGCTAGAAAGGGGAGGAAAACCCACCCTGATGAGAATGGAAATTCAGTGGGTGATGAGAGCTGTAGTAGGCAATCAGTCATTCCAGGAGGCATTTCTGCTTTGTCAGAACAAGACAGAAAAAAGGTATAGAAATAGAATGGAATGTCTGTTTCTTACATCGAGGAAGCTGACCTAGAAAGCGGGTTGACAAACGTCCTCTAAAGGGCCTGATGGTAAACATTTTCAGTTTTGCTGGCCAGACAGCTTCTGTCACAAGTATTCCACTCTGTCCTATATCACAAAAGCAGCCACAGACAATACATAAACAAATGGGAAGAGTCAGTTCAGTTCAGTTGCTCAGTCGTATCTGACTCTTTGCAACCCCATGGACTGCAGCACGCCAGGCTTCCCTGTCCATCACCAACTCCTGGAGTTTACTCAAACTCATGTCCATTGAGTCGGTGATGCCATCCAACCATCTCATCCTCTGTAGTCCCCTTCTCCTCCTGCCCTTAATCTTTCCCAGCATCAGGGTCTTTTCCAGTGAGTCAGTTCTTTGCATCAGGTGGCCAAAGTATTGGAGTTTCAGCTTCAGCATCAGTCCTTCCAATGAATATTCAGGACTGATTTTCTTTAGGATGGACTGGTTGGATCTCCTTGGGCAGAGCTGTGTTCCAATAAAACTTTATTTAAAACATAGATTCTTTCTGTTAAAGCATACTTCTGAGAGACAGAAGTTAAAACACCAGTTTGCTCTCTTTCTCCATGGCACTAACTTCTTTTTCTAAACTGTCCTGGCCCTGGAGGGAGGAACTCTCTTTCCGTCTCTGTCTCCATATCTTCAATCCACTGCAGTCTGACTACTCCCTACACAGCCCTTCAGAAACTACCAAGCAAAGAACTCTGGTGACCTCTGGATGGTCAAATCTGGGAGTGGCCATCCAAGCCTCAACCCTCTCTGAGGGCTTTGAATTGACTGACCTCGCCACAACTCTTAGAACTATGTCCTCTCTAGAACTGTGGGCCCAGCTCTCTGACTTGTCCACCCACCTCCAGCTGCTGCGTCGTGGTCTGTAGTGCTGCTTCCTTCTCCTTCATCTCTGCCAGGGTCAGCCTTAGCCATTTTCTGACTCATTCTCCCTGATACATCTATTAACCATGTCTGCTCTCATGGTACTGCCTTGAGATCTCTTAGATAACTGCACCTTCATCTACTCCCACCCCCAAGCTGAGCGTCACAGTCATCCTTGACCCCTCACCTTTGACCTGCAAGCTGGTACATTCCCACTTCATATATTGCCTCTCCCCTCCCCTACTCCCTGAGTCAGTCCCCTGTCATTGCATGGATATAAATGTCCTCAGCTGTGAAACGCCCTCCACTGAAGGACCCAGACAGTCATTCAGATAATCAAATGAAACTCTCTGAAAAACTGAAATCAGAAGCTAGTGACAAAAACAACTATTTCCTTGAAAAGAGGAGAGTATTGGAATGTAAGGAGGTGACATCCCAGACCACTAGACAGCTTTCAAGGACTATAGGCACTTGTCCCTTCATGAGCCCCTTCCTCACCAAAAAAAAAATATTTAAAATTATATTTTATGGCAACTACAGTCCAGGCTTTTTTTCCCCTTCTGATTTTTAGAAGAAAATGAAGTAATTTGTGGGCCCTCAGCTCTGTGCCTAATGGAAAAAATCACTCCTAAAAATGTTTTTCAGATGTTGATAAAAGCACAAAAGTTATTTTTAAAAATAAAACCTAATCTTGTCAGATATTTCCTGTTTTAAACTGTTTATTCTTCTTTTAAAGAAAAATGTAATGAATGTCTGCCAACAGGAAAAGAAATGTTAATATGAGTATCGAGATTATATTCATTCATATCATATAATAGTTGGTGAAACTCAGATACTGATATAAGGATAAGAAAATCATTTTTATATGTTAAAGTAATTTATTGATAGAAGTAAATCAGCATTCTGATGATGCTGTAAGTTATTTCTTTTTCCCAGCTTTATAACTGACAAATTAAAATTGTATATATTAAGGAATACAATATGATGTTTTGATATACATATGCTGAAGCTGGCCACCTGATGCAAAGAGCTGACTCATTTGAAAAGACCCTGGATAAGATTGAAGGAAGGAGGAGAAGGAGATGACAGAGGATGAGATGGTTGGATGGCATCGCCAACTCAACAGACATGAGTTTCAGTAAACTCCGGGAGTTGGTGATGGACAGGGAGGCCTGGCATGCTGCAGTCCATGGGGTCACAAACAGTCGGACACAACTGAGCGACTGAACTGAACTGAATACATTATGAGATGATTGCCACATCAAGCTAATTAATATTTCCATCACCTCATTTAGTTACCATTGTGTGGTTTTATTTCTGTCTTTGTTATTTGTGTTGAAGACAACTGAGATCAGCTCAGCAAATTTTAAGTATACAATACAGTATTATTAACTATGGTCACCATCCTGTACATTATACCCTCAGCACTTATTCATCCTACATAACTGAAACTGTACCCTTTGACCAACATCTCCTCCTTTCTCCTAACTCTCAACCCCTGGTAGCCATCATTCTCTTCTCCGCTTCTGTAAGTTCATCCTTTTTAGATCCCATTTATAAGTGAGATCACACAGTATTTATCTTTCTGTGTCTGGCTTATCTCACTTAACATTAGGTCCTCAAGTTTCATCTATGTTGTCACAAATGGCATGATTTCCTTCTTTTTTTAATTTAAATTTATTTAATTGGAGGCTAATTACTTTACAATATTGTATTGGTTCTGCCACACATCAGCATGAATCTGCCACGGGCGTACACGTGTTCCCCATCCTGAACCCCCCGCCCACCTCTCCCTGTACCATCCCTCCAGGTCATCCCAGTGCACCAGCCCCGAGCATCCAGGCTGAATGACATTCATGTATTATATATATATATGTTTCATTTTCTTTATCCATTCATCCACTGATGGATATTTAGATTATTTCAATTTCTCAGCTATTGTGAATAGTGTTTCAGTAAACATGGGGGTACAGATATTTTTCCCTAAGCCTGATGTCATTTCCTCTGCCAATACAGCCAGAAGTGGGATTGCTGGATCATATGTAAGGTCTATGTTTAATTTTTTGAGTCTCTATACAGTTTTCATAAGGTCTTCACCAATTGACAGTCCTACCAAGGGTGCTAAGGGTCCTCCAAGAAAATAAATATTGATATGCTTTATTCACGCTTTAATAATTAAAATGAAAGCCCACTATCACCTCTTTCAGCAATCACTAAAGACATCAACATCAAACAAAAGCGCTTTACCTTTTCCATTCTATACATCACTTGAATCTTTGTGTCTTATTCTGATTCACTCAGTTACTTCATTGTTTCATCCAGCCAATGCTTATTAGGCATAAATCTTACACCAGGAATTGTGTTCAGTCCAGCAATACAGCTACAAGCACTGTACCTTTTGTTTTACCTGTGACATTTAATACTGTATTAATTGACCTCTCATTATTCAGAAGTTGCCATTAGCACAGTGACTTCAATTGTCCATAATAATAAAGAGGTAGCTCCGATAATGCAAAAGTGATTTAGATTTTGCCTTAAAATGCATTTTTGGGAATTCCTGTGGGGTGGGGTGGGGTGGGGTGGGGGAGGTGGGAGTCCCAGGAAGAGGGATCAATGTGCCTGGCTAACGATTAGGTTTCTATGACACCTCAGTTCCATTTCATGACAGCAGGAAGATGAAGGTTTTAGGCCTGAGTTTGTCAAACAAAGGGGTTTTTTAACCATGGGACATCCTTCGTTCTCTACAAAGACAACTCAGATCTACTGGGGATCTGAGGCAACTTGTTGTCTTTAAAACTTGGTGCACACGCCCTTCATTAAACGTGTGATGTGTCAAAGGAACTGAGATTTTGTGTTTAGAATCTCTGTCTCCCAGGAGAAGCAGCTGACCCAGCAAGGAAGGGTTGAGCACAAAACGCTCTCATTGAACGTAGGCTCCCTCACTTGGTGGAGACAATCCCACCTGCAACATCAACAGTGACTCAGACGCGCTTTGGAACCCACAGCTGTGTGTCTGTCTCATATGGGGCAGGGGCACGGCATGTGCAGAGGAGTAACAGAGAAGAAATTGGCTTGACGAAGATGCCCCAGCCGGACGCAGGTTACTAGAGACAAGGGTGTCTCCATTTCAGCCCCACTGACATCCGGACAGGGTGCTGTCCCATGCTCTGTGGGTGTTAACAGCATCCCTGGTATCTACACACCATGTCTGACTCTTTGCAACCCTACAGCCCGCCAGGCTCCTCTGTCCATGCGGATTCTCTAGGCAAGAACGCTGGAGTGGGTTGCCACGCCCTCCTCCAGGGGATCTTCTCAACCCAGGGATCGAACCCAGGTCTCCCATGTTGCAGGCGGATTCTTTACCGTCTGAGTCACCAGGGAAGCCCGGCCTCTATGCACTAGGCGCCCCCATCCCAGATGTGACACCCCCAAAAGCCTCCAGACACTGCCAACTGTCCCCTTCAGGGCAAAATCGGCCCCAGTTGGAAACCAGTGTCCCCCGGTGACCTGCTAGCCTGTCCTAAAAATTAAATGACAGAAAGTGAGTGAAGGCAAAAGGATCTGGCAGCCCCTGAAGCTCCAACCCAGGAGTTCTGGGTGCTGCCAGCCTTTTTTGTCCCTGGGGTGATTCTGAACGATGGGAGGCCCAGGCGACACGCCAGCACAGGTCATCAAAAACTCAGCAAGGAGGACAAAGGCAGCATGGTGCTTGGGTGTGGGGACCCTCTGCTCTGAGCAGACGTGTCCTTCTCAGGACCGGGCAGATTAGCTCTCTTGTTGGAAGGGAAGGCCAGGGCCTGTGTACGCAGCTCTCATCCTCCCACAGACAAAGGCAGCATTTGCTGATGGCCCGAGACTGGTCTTGTCCTCCAGGCAATTCTAATCTACTTGCTACAGAGACTCCAGAAAAGCCCATTAAGAAGGACTCCGATGGAGTTTGCACAGAGAGGCACACAGAGGAGGGGCAGTGGTGGCGGAAGGGTGTGAGGGAGAGGAAGCTTTCTGATGAATGCAGGTCTTTATTCTTAAACAGCCAGAACCTAAAACGTGCTGCCGCCTTCCAGTAAAAACTTGCCAAGGGGGAATTGGGGGGGGGGGAATAAATTAGGAGTTTGAGATTAACAGATGCACACTACTGTATATAAAATTGACAAAGACCTACTGTATAGCCCAAGAAACTATATTCAGTATCTTTTAATAACCTGTAATGGGAAGAAAATCAAAAAAAAGAATATACACACACACATTATATATATTGACTCAGTTATATGTATAACTGAATCAATTTGCTCTACTCCTGAAACTAACACTACATAGTAAAATCAACTGTACTTCAGTAAAAAGTTGTTTGGGGGGAAAAAAGGAGAGAGAGACTTGGTTTAAAAAAAGGAGGGGGACATATGTATACCTATGACTGATACATGTTGATGAATGACAGAAACCAACATAATATTGAAAAGCAATTATCCTTCAGTTAAAAATAAATAAATTTATTTAAAAACACACACAATTTTTGCCAAGAGTCTAAGACCTGGAAAAAATTTCTGAAATTTAAATGAACATGAAACATTTGAGCATCTAGAGGATTACTGCGAGTGAACCCTCATCTCCTGCACTATCAGCCCCATTTGATAAATTTGCAATATTTGATTGGCCATCAGAGCTGAAATCACTAAGTCAGGCAACAGAACATGGATGCTCCCAGTCTTGAGCCCAATAGGCACATCTTAGAATTCTAGATGTTCTCAAAATGAGATAGATTTTTTTCATAACATTTCTTATTAAAAATTTCAAACATAGTATCAGGAGGAAAGGATTTTATAGAGAATACTCTCATGTTCCCACCACCAAGATTCCACCATCAACTTTTGCTATACTTCCTTATCCACCTATTCACCTTCTCCTCTGTCCATCTACTAATTCAAATTGTACATTTCTTTGAGCTCATTTTCAATGAGCACGACAAAAGAACGGACATTTTAAAAAGCCATTTCTAATTCGTTAGCCAGCATTATTACTATTTGTTGGCCTATTCACACGACTGTGTGAAGAATGGTGTTGAGGGTGGGAGGGGTCAGGCCTTGAGTTGTTAGAAACCAGGTAACTAAATTACTATACTTACTCTAATAACTTTTGAGAAATAGCCTTTAAGTTTGCTTAGACACTTCCTGTGGTCTTTGCAGATAACCTCTAGTGGAAAAAAAACTGAAGTGACCATGTTCATCCTAAACACTGTGGTAAGTACACAAAACCTATGTGAAAAAACGTGTTTTTAAGTCTTTGGCTTCCTCAAGCCACTGTTGCCTCAAATACACTTCCTGCCTTTACAAAGGCTTAAAGATTTGCATATTGAGTTGTTTCTTTCTGAGAGATGTCTCACAAATACTCTAGCTTGGAAAAGAAGTTAATTGCCCCATTTCTTCAGGGGTTTCTAGCTTGGACACTTGGAGTTCTTAAAAAAATCATTTTTGGTTTGTTTCTAGGTGACTGTGCCAAATAAGTGGCTCTGTAATCCTTGTCTCCACCCGACTTCTCATCCTGCTTTGTGATGGAGAATTGTTCTTTGATTTGATATTCTTTTAAAGAAAAAAAAAAGAGCTGGCATTGAATTCTTAGCTGAATACTGCTTGTTGGTGTGCATGTGTGTGTTTTTCCGATTACACCACAGGCCTGGAATACCATTTTCAGCCCAACTCCTTGATGAGGCCTTTGTAAACTTTATTTCTCCAGATGGGCTATAAAGTAGTCAGGATGGTTGCACAAAGCACTCAGCAAGATGTGTCTTCTTTCTTAACTGTTACACATCTTTAGCTTGAAACAGAGGGAAACCTGAGGCCATTATGGCTTAAAATTGCCCAAGATGTCTGACTGGTTAACTGGGGAGTCAAGTGGATGGTGGGGAAATGGGGTGAGCTGGTGGTGTTTAGTGGCAGGAGGCTGGGATTCCATTTGGGTTACTGAGAACTCCCGGATATAAAGGCAGGCTGGCTTGACAGAGGAAAATGGCATCTAACCCAGCAAGGGAAATGGTCCTGTCCAAAGAAATCCTGACATAAAGGTGTGAAGGTTGAGTTTCAGGCTGGTGTAGAATTTTCCAGGGTGTCACTGTGCCTGTGCCTAGGGAGGGGACCGACACTGGGGGTGGGGGTTGTCTGGGATGAGCAAGGGAGTCCAGGTGATGATGAAGGAGGCATAGGCGGTCTTGGGGACCCACGTGGAGATGGGGAAAGAGCTCTAGACATGATCGTTCCTCATCTCTGAGGCTAGGGACACGCACATCTCCGAGCCTATCACTTTAGGCAGAATGGATACTTCGCCCAGTGGAATATGAAAGGCCTAGATAGATTCAAATCCATCCTGAGCACTGCTGGTCAAGAAGGTGGAGATGGATTTTGAGAGTTTCTTAGCAGAGGAAATGGGTTTTCGGCTGCAGCGAAGGGGCCTCAGGCTGGGTGCTTTTCCTGCCTGATGTCAGATGGTGGGGGAGGGAGGCACCCTTGGCCGCCAGAGCTGGGTGGGTGGGTGTGTTCTCCAGGCTCCAGCGATGGTGCAGGCAAAGGGTCAGCACTGGTGGGGAAAGGACTCCACAGTGGAGGAGCAGGTGTCCAGGAGACAGGCAGGGAGAAGGGTGTGCTCTGGGCACCCCTGTTGTGGTTTCCTGTTCTTTGTTTCGTCCTGAAGCAATTCTGTTTATATGATGGCGAACTCATCACCAGGCTGAAGCAAACCCGAGTTGAAAACAGACCGAACGCATCTCCTAGAACAACAGTCTGTCTGCTCCAAGCGCCTGCAAGCCATTGGTTGGGCAAGTCTATAGCTTTGTATTAGATTCGGCTTTGTCATAAATTGACTAGAGAATCATGTCAGGCCTGGGTGAGTGAATGAAGTAGCAAAGGACCAAATCAAGGGCCCTGAGTCTATGGCAGGTCCTCCACCCTGATACTTAAGCCCTCCTGAGCTTTGTGCTGCTGCTGCTGCTGCTAAGTCGCTTCAGTCGTGTCTGACTCTGTGCGACCCCAGAGACGGCAGCCCACCAGGCTCCCCCGTCCCTGGGATTCTCCAGGCAAGAACACTGGAGTGGGTTGCCATTTCCTTCTCCAATGTATGAAAGTAAAAAGTGAAAGTGAAGTCGCTCAGTCGTGTCTGACTCTTAGCAACCCCATGGACTGCAGCCTACCAGGCTCTTCCGTCCATGGGATTCTCTAGGCAAGAGTACTAGAAAAGCAGAGAATGAACACATCCTCAAAGAGACCTTAAAGCAAACCAGTCTTCAAACCACGTGCTTGTTTCATTCTTCTCACTGTCACACTGAACACCCTTCATAATCTTTGGACCCCTATTTTCATGAATTTGAACTTCCAGAAATTGTTGCCTAAGACATCCCTGGTACATATCTTGATCCTGTGTTTAAAAAGTCATCAGGGCTTCCCTTGTGGTCCAGTGGTTAAGAACCTGTCTTGCAATACAGAAGATACTAGTTCAACTGCTGGTCCAGGAAGATCCCACATGCCACAGAACAACAAAGCCCATGTGCCAAAACTGCTGGGCTCGAGAGCCTGCAAGCTGCAACCACTATGCTCACATGTCTAGAGCCCCTGCTCTGCAACAAGAGAAACCACTGCAATGAGAAGCTCGTGCACTGCGACTAGAGTAGCCCCTACTCTCTGCAACTAGAGAAAAGCCCACATTCTTGTTCCCAAACTCCTCTTACACACACTATTTGTATTGCATGTTTATGTGTTTACACTGGATATTAAGCAAGAGACTACCAGTCACTCTATCAGCTTGTTGTTAGAGAAATGGTTTGTAGTAACAAATCCTTGAGGTATGAAAGGCAGCTATGGTTAGTTTAAGAGTTCTGGGTCCCACCTGATCTCAGCCTGCATCGCTTCTCCAAGTTACTGTGGTGTCCATTTCCTTTGTGAATGAAGGAAGATGCTTTCCCCTCTAGTGATTACTGGGGCTGACTGGTTTTGCTCTGTACTTCCCTGGAGGACCTTGTCTTTTCTTTGGCTCACCTCCTGTTGCCCTTCCTTATTTGTGGATCACTGAGGCAGACAGGTTTCTTTTGAATGTCACTGACACTTTGTAACTAGCCAGGAAGCTAACAAGATACCAAATGTCCCTTTCCCATCAGGGAACCAGAGCTGTTTTGTTTTTCTATCCTGAACCCCAAGCGGCGAGTGGCCCGGATATAACACCCCTCTTGGCGAAGACTGATTAATTTCATGGGCAAGTGAAATTTGCACAGTGCTCTCAGAAGCTCTTGACCTGTCCAGCTCAGGACTCAGCAAGCTTTTCTTCCCAATCGCCACAGTCAATGTCTTAGTCCTATATAGCCACATCAGTCCTCAGCTTCCTCAAACACAAACTATAAAAGGACTGTGGATTCACTGGAGTGATAGCAATGCTACTGTGAGGCAAAACGCAAGGACACCCAGGCCCTGAGTCAGACTTGGGTTCAAGGGGAGGCCTGGATAATATGTGTTAGGGAAGCTGGTAAAGAATCCACCTGCAATGCAGGAGACCCCAGTTCAATCCCTGGGTCGGGAAGATCCCCTGGAGAAGGGAATGGCTACCCACTCCAGTATTCTTGCCTGAAGAATCCCCATGGACAGAGGAGCCTGGCAAGCTACAGTTCATGAGTTCACAAAAAAGTCAGAGACGACTGAGTGACTAACACTTTTCTTTCACTTGGATAACATATACTTTTGCTTTTAAAAGCCGGGTGGTGAGGTGTAACTTACACATGGTAAAACTCACCAAGGCCTGGTATTTAGAATTGCACTTTTCTATAATCCTTGGAGGAAACTGCATCACATTCAGAGTTAGGAAGCATGGACCCTGTTGCCATCCCACCCCCATCAACGTCACCTAATAACTCTCACCTCTGCACGGCTTCTTTTGTAAAATCTAAGAGTTGAACTAGGTGATGGTAAGACTCCCTTTAGATTTTAAGTTCATACTTTTATGTTCTAAAAGACCCCGAAACAAAACCAAACCCCAAAACTTGTCTTCCTCAAAGATCTTTAGGAATCACAGGAAAAATGGATTTCCCTGGTGGTCCAGTGGTTAAAACTCTGTGCTCCCAAGGCAGGGGGCCTGGGTTTGATCCCTGGTTGGGGAAGATCCTGCAGGCTGCATGGCACAGTCAAAAAATAAAAAGAATTGCATGAGTCAAGTTTGCTGTTGAAAGAATGAAGCTTCTGGAGCTCAAAGTTTCATTTTCACAGTTGCTGCTAAGACTCTTGCTAAGCATGTCAGAGCAAAGAGTTCCCACCCCTTGCTAACATGCAGTCGGGCTCCCCCACCTCAGTCACCCCGGCCTGCAGAGGCTGTGGGAACCAGAAGTCAAGTTTCTCAGAAAGTTCATGCTGCCTTGGACGTTGCCAGATGGCACTGGAGTAGAAGCACCCAGGGCAGACATACAAGGTTCTCTTCCTCTGATTACAGAGTCTCTCCTTACATTCCTCCCTTAAACCTTTCTGAGCTTAAAGGTGAAAACTTTTCTATAGCTGGGGAGAGTCCAGCACTCTTCGGTTATGGACTGGGGGCTCTGTTCAGCCAACTTTTGAGCAAGACATCTTGGCTTGGCTGAACTTTGTTTGCTTTGCCATGTCTCTCCTCCCCCAAACCAAATACCCGAATGCTGAGAATTAGTGGAGCACACACCTTCCTGGATCCAGGTTTACATCCAGGACTGAAATGGGACATTCACTCGCACAGGGTGACCAGCATTGAGTTTTTGGAGAGTGCTCCCCCGCCTGTAAAACTCTCTGGCTTATAAAAAGGAACACATTTGGGTCAGTTCATAATGAGGTGGATGAACCTAGAGCCTGCTATACAGAGTGAAGTTAAGTCAGAAAGAGAAAACAAATATCATATATTAACGCATACATGTGGAATCTAGAAAGATGGTACTGATGAATATATTTGCAGGGCAGCAGTGGAGACTCAGACAGAGAGAAGAGACTTGTGGACACCATGGGGGAAGGGGAGGATGGGAGGAACAGAGAGAGAATTGTGGAAACATACACACTACCATATGCAAAATAGACAGTCAGTGGGAATTTACTGTTTGACGCAAGGAGCTCAAACCTGGGCTCAGTAACAACCTAGAGGGGTGGCAGGGAGATTCAAGGGGGAGGGGACATATATACAAATATGGCTAATTCATGTTAATGTATGACAGAAATCAAACCAATATTGTAAAGCAATCCTCAATCAATTAAAAATAAAAATAATTATATAAAAAAAAGAAACAAGAAACTCTCTGGCTTGATTCCCAGTTGAGGGAGGAGACAACCACAGTGCCCAGTCTCTCCTTTCTCCTCCTGGTGGACACAAAAGCTTCATACATGGGGGTAGGTCCCACAAAGAGATCAGATTCCTGACTCCTGGCCATTACTGGCAGCCTTGGTTTTGACTTGTTTTGTTTTGAAGTCCTATTGGCAAGTTGATTTCCACGGAAGCTTGTGGGACTGACTGAGGAAGCCACACCTAAGGCTCCACAGTCCAGTTTACAGAAGCCAGTGGCAATGTGTACTGCATCATCGTCTGATGACCCTTTACCTTGTTCTATTATTTCTAAATTGCACGTGTTAATTCCTAACATACTGCAACATTTTTAATTGTTTTTAAAAAAGAAGAAGAATCAAAATGACCAGGAAAATCAATCACTCCTCAGTAAAGCTGAAAGCTGGATGCAGACTATCCATCTCCTCGCATTAGAACATACAGGTATAACAGCTGGGACTCGTATCTGCTTCCTGTATTATTGCAATACCAGTGCCTAGGACAGTGCCTGGGACCTAGTGTTGAACTGATTAAACAAGGAGGCCTTAGATGGATAGGGCTTTAATGCCCTGGTGGCCTATGGAAGCAAACCAAAATCTAAGTCTGTGAAGGCCTCAAATTGAAACCAAAGGACAACCAATCCCAAACAGCCAACTATGCTAGAAGCTATAACCAATCATTTCCTTATTTTGCTTCTGCCTTTTCTTTATGAAACTCTCTCCCCAAGCTCTTGTCAGTGGAGGCTTCCTAACCACTTTCGGTTTGATGCTCCCCATTCAAACAGAATTTTTCCCTCAGTTAAATGCAGATTATCTCTGTTTATCTTTTAATACTAGTAAAGACTGAGCCAATCTTTGCAGAATGACTGAATAAGTGAATTAATTAATGATCTCTCACAGAATCTTCTTGTAGAGTTGGGTTTTTTTAACCAAATCCCTAAATAAATCAGTATAAGTATTTACTGCATCTATGACATGAGTCAAACAAACAAACAGAATAAAGAGAGTAGGAATGTGTCAACTATCTATTCAGGGAAGTAATAACTAAGCTTTAAAAAAAACTATATGAAATATCACTCAGGAGAAAAAGAAATAATGACACTTGAAACATGGTTCTCAAAATAATTATGCTGAGTAAAAGAGGCTGGGTTTAAAAGAGTATCTGCTACATGATTTAATTTATATAAAATTAATCTACAAAATGCAATTGATAGTAATAATAAATGGGTCAGTGGTTGCCTGGATACTGAGAGTGGAGGGGGAAGGATTGCAGATAGGCATCAGGAAATGTTTAGGAATGATGGCAGTGTTCAGTGTCTTGATTGTGGAGATGGTTTTACAGGTGTGTTTATAAATCAAAGGGCTTCCCAGGTAGCTCAGTTGGTAATCCGCCTGCAGGAGATCCCAGTTCAATTCCTGGGTTGGGAAGATCCCCTGGAGAAGGGATAGACTAGCCATTCCAGTATTCATGAGCTTTCCTGGTGGCTCAGAGGGTAAAGAACTCACCTGCAATGCAGGAGACCTGGGCTCAATCCCTGGGTTGGGAAGACCCCCTGGAGAAGGGCATGGCAACCCACTCTAGTATTCAGCTTCCCAGGTGGCGCTAGTGGTAAAGAACCCGCCTGTCAATGCAGATGTAAGAGATGCATGTTTAACCCTGGGTCGGGAAGATCCCCTGCAGGAGGAAATGGCAGCCCACTCCAGTATTCTTGCCTGGAGAATCCCATGGACAGAGGAGCCTGGCGGGCTACAGTCCATAGGGTCTCACAGAGTTGGACACAACTGAAGCAACTTAGTGCACACACATATAAATCAAAACTCATCATACTGCACATTTTAAATACATGCAGTTTGCTGCTGTTGTTCAGTCACTAAGTAGTGTCTGACTCTTACCCCATGGATTGCAGCACATCAGGCCTCCCTGTCCCTCACTATCTCCTGGAGTTTGCCCAAGTTCATGTCCATTGTACATATACATATTCATATAGTAAACATGCAGTTTACTGTATGTCAATTGCTCAATAAAGTTGAAAAATGCAAAACGAGTACATTCCAATGTACCAATCAAGAACTACCATCTGAGTAGTTCATTAATGAATTCAACAGAATTAATCCAATATGCACTCAATGAAGTGATGTTAACGAAGTATATTTATGCTTGTCATGATACATCATAGGTTTCTATTTCAGAAGCAAAGTCACCACAACTATGATCCATAAACCTTTTGCTTTATCCATAGACCCACTTCTCCATCTCCCCCTCCACCCTTGCATTTTAACACATTCAACAAGTGTTTGTTGTACTGTTTCGTTGGTGAATTCTCTATCAGTCTCCTCTGATCTCTTTTGAACTGGGGTCCTGTCTTCCAAGTTGCTAGGTACCCACCTTCCACTCCCATCCTCCTCTCCAGAAGCTAATCTTAAAATCTAGGGGTCTTAAAATCTAGGGTTTTTCTCTTCCGACCTACAAATCCTTGATAAAGCGATGAACACCAGGGCTGTGAAAGAAGATGAGGAAGAATTCCCCAGCTGTTTACTAAGAAAGCAATCTCTGTCACTGAAATTCTGGAGCTTTGCGCAAGTCTCACCGGAAGAAGCTCTATCTAAAAAGAATGTCTGTTCCCAGCTAGCTCTCGCCTTGTTTTGCACTCAACCAATAAACTTGTGTCAGCTCAGGGAGAGGGAGATGGCATAAGTGGGAATAACTACTTAAAGTGAAAAGAAACATGAGATGTTGATATTTTCTTGACACAAACCCTGATCACTTTCTTTCTTGCTAGGCTTCCCCACTTTTCCAGATGGTGCAGTCCATCATGTCTGGGCCATTCCCATACGCACGGTGGTTTACTAGTCCATATTCCCACCAAGATCATCTCATGACCTGGAGTACCACTGAGCTGGTTTCCTTTTCAGACATTCTTGGGCCACATTTTCATTTCCCCCACATCCTCACTTTTAAAAAATTCTATGTGAAATCATCTTTCCCCAGCGAGGCTAGTTAAGGGGTGACTGCTCAGGAGACAACAAATGACTCTAGAGTCCCGGGTCCCAGGTTTGAGTCCTGGCCTTGTAACCTTGGAGACTTCAGAATTGCTGATGACTCTCAGAGCCTCCGTTTCTTTATCTTAAAAAGGAGGCAATAATACTAACCTGCATTTGTAAATTCTTTTTTACAATACAAGAACTTTATTGCTACCGACCCATGGTTTCTAAAACAGCAAGAATGAATTGTGCCCAATGCTGAGTAAAGGCTGACTAATGGGTTCCTTTCACTCTCACTGGTAGGGTGAGTTCAGCCATTTGCCTTTGGGAAAATTCTCAGCTCTTCACTGCATCCGTAGTTTGTTTATTCTTGTTTGTTTTCTTGGGGTTCCCCCCTTTCTTTCTACTTGGACAGTTACTAAGCCTCAGAGGGTCTTAGCCTACAGAGAATTGTAAATTTCAGATGCTAATGAATTTTACGGCTCTAATCTAATTAGCCAAAGACCTCTGAGGCCTGCCAGGCACTTCATTAATTGTGTTATATCTAAGATCATGGGGAAGTTGGGTGGTTTCCTTGGAAATACCCAAGTTCAGAGATTTAGGTCATGGGTTTTCTGCAAATTTCTTACAGGGAATCAAATATGTGTCCGAGCGATTAGTCTTGTGTTCAAGTATCTTTTGCCTTGCTCTCATCACTAGTAAGGAGTGCTTTATGGCTGTGGTCCAGATTAAATTGCTTTGTGGATAAAATGATTTCCTGTATGTATTCTTATATCAAAATCAATCAGTCTCTCTCTCTTTTTAAAAAATAAAGTGGCCCACATTCACGAGCTGTAGAATCTGACAAGGGTGACTCTTATGATCTGCTGTAACCTCCCACTGTTGAAAAAGAAGATCCTTGAAAAGGCCCAAGCAAGAGGCTAGAGTCAACTCCCTTTCCTGCCAATCCACCTCTCTCTCTCAACTGGCCAGTCAGTATCTTTTTTTTCTGGCTCCCAGATCTACTCCCAGCACCCATGGTTTCATGTCAGTCAGGTTTGTTTTTCACACACACAAAGTTCTAAATTATGTTTGCAGTCCAGTCCAACCTTCATAAATGACCATCCACGTCCACCTGAAGGTCTTCTTCTGCAATGGAAGAAGGATACTCAACCACTTAATATTTGCAAACGCCCACCAGTAGACAAGACGGCAGAGCCTGGAGAGAGCAGAAGGGACGGGGAAACTCGTTAGCTGCCTATTGAATTCAAAGGAAAACAGGCACTTCCCCCAGATGTGCAAGACAAGGGATGGGATTCTTTTCATGTGTCAGCCCCCAGTGCGCCTGCTCATTGTAAGACTGAAAACACACATGGGGTATCCTCCTATTCTCCTCTGGAGGGCGGAAAAGAGAACAGGTGGGATGTGGGAGAGGAAAAAGGAAGAGACCCGCTGCATCCCTTGAAGATAAGGCCCTGCACTGAGAATGGGGAGTGTAGAACCGGGAACTCTATTAGCTTGGTAAACAGTTGGCTCATCCCCCCTAATGGGAGGAGATCTCATATTTGCTTTTGTCTAGTTGCCCAGCACAGTTCAGCAAGCGAATCATAGAAACCTAAGGGCCAATGTCAATCACTTCCTGCCCCCACAATCTTCACACCCTCTCTCCATATGGCCCATCCTTTATCAGTGATGGGGTGAAGAAGCTGCTTGACAGAAGTACTCCTGACTCCTCTTCCCTCTGCTGCTGCTGCTGCTACTGGTGCTAAGTTGCTCCAGTCATGTCCGACTCTGTGCATCATGGACTGCAGCCTACCAGGCTCCTCCATCCTGGGGATTTGCCAGGCAAGAGTACTGGAGTGGGGTGCTATTGCCTTCTCCACCTCTTCCCTCTAGTTTCCTGCAATTCCAATGTCTCAGATAGCTTGTGGCATGGAGCCAGGGAACACAGCATGGACGACCCCGCAGAGCAACCCAGAAGGATAAGAGAGAGGGGTTGTTGGGGAAAGAGGAAAACCCATCTGGGCAGGCTGAGCTCTGTTTGCAAACAAGGCGACTTGCTAGAAAGGAAAAGATGTGTCCGATTCAAAGCCTGTTACTTCCAGTGTTCACTGCCGCCCTATTCACTGTAGCCAAGACATGGGAGCAACCTAAATGTCCATCAACAGATGAGTGGATAAAGAGGTGGTGCATATGTACAGTGGAATATTACTCAGCCATAAAAAAGAATGAACTAATGCCATTTGTGTCAACATGGATGGACCTAGAGATTATCATACTGAGTGAAGTAAGTCAGACAGAAAGACAAATATCATATGAAATCACTTATATGTGGAATCTAAAAAGAAAAAAAAAAGGACACAAACGAACTTAGTTACAAAACAGAAACAGACCCACAGACAGAAAACAAATTTATGGTTACCAAAGCAAAAACACGGTGTATGGGGAGGATAAACTAGGAGTTTGAGATTAACATATACACACTGCTATATATAAAACAAATAAACAACAAGGGCCTACTGTATAGCACAGGGAACTATAATCAATATTTTGTAATAACCTATAAGGGAAAAGAATCTGAAAAAGAACAGCTATAGATAGATAGATACATAGATATTTGAATCACTGTGCTGTACACTTGAAACTAACACAACATTGTAAATCAAGTATACTTCAGTAAAACAAAACAAAAAGCCTGTTATTCTGTTTGTCTGACACCAAATCCCTGATTTGACTGGGTTCCCTTCCCTTCTATGGAGCAGTTTTTGACTGAAATGATCCACTGTGATTTCATTGTGGAAACAGCTTCATAGCAAAATTTGTGTCGGGAGTCAAGTTGTGGAAATGTTATCCTCAAATCATTATGGAATCATGAGATAAAAAGAGAGAGAGTTGCAACAGTTTATAGGAAGTCTAAAGCAAAAGTGGAAGGAATCGATGCTGAAAATAGGAGCCTTAACTGGTATCCAAGTCTCGGTTTAGTTTATCCCGATCTTACTCAGGTTGAAATGCAGGTTGACCTCACAACTTGAGAATTCCTGGGAACCAGTCACGTTCCAAGGAATTTTCCATTTCAGGTAAACAAGCTGCTGTTTGGGGCGGGCCGGGGAGGTGGGGTGGGGGGTGGTTACTCTTATCTTTTATCAAGGCCAAAGGCAGAGCAGTGGTGACTCTAAAGAAAAGCAAACATCAGAGCATGGTATCAGAACAGGCTCTCATTCAGCAGCCCACGGTCAATATCTGTGGTTCTCAGTCCCCACCCTCCCATGTTAATCCATCATCTCCACCTAATCCCAGATTGAGTCTCCCGATCTAGATGTCCAGTCCAAGGCCTCTTTCCCAAACTTATTAGCAGGAGAAGGAACTTCCCTGGTGGTCCAGTGGTTAAGAATCTGCCTTGCAATGCAGGGGACATGGGTTCAATCCCTGGTCAGGGAACTAAGATCCCTCCTGCTGCAACTACTGAGCCGGTGGGCCACAAAGAGAGTCCTTGCTCCACAAGAAAAAAATCCACATGACACAATGCAGATCCCATGTGCTGCAACCAAGATTCAACGTAGCCAAAGAAAGAAAGAAAGGATGATCTCGAAAATGACCCTAATTGGTATACTATAACATTCTTATTATGAAACATTTATCCCACTCCCTGCTGTTGGCAGCCCCATCACCTGAGAATCAGATGGCACCAGGACAAGGCCCATGGGCTTCTTCCCCATCCTTTGCACCCCGTGCCCACCAGCCATCCACCTATGTCTTCTCTCTTCCCTGCAGTCCAGTGAGAGGCTCGCACCCTCCTCCCACTTCTAATGCCTCTGCACTTGATGCCTGTCAGCCTGGGACACTTTGGCCCCCAATTTTTCTCACGGCTGACTCACTCCAGTCATCTTGTCTGAGCCCAAGCTCTCCTTCTCGAAGCCAGACTTTCCCAGACCACTCGAGACAAATGCACTGCTCCGCTACCTTCTTCCTTCTCCATCTGTTTACCTTATTTTTTATTTTCTTTCGTTGACTCGAAGCTGATTGTCTGAGTTTATTCTCCTAAGGGCAGAGAACTTGCTTGGCTTTTTCAAGCTATATTTATTGAATGAATAAATAGACACACACAGGTCAGCCATCTCCTGCTGCCTCCCTACCCAGGAGGGATTCAACTTAGAGGTTTTCCGTTTCTAGAAACTTCCGTCCCCCTCAACCACCATCTCTGTCCACACCCCCCGCCCCCCCCCACACACACACATACCTTTCTCACATTATCTCATCCTACCCCACCGTCTCACTCTCGAGGAGACCTAGATATACCTTGATTTGCACTTAACATGTGGAATTGCAGTATCTCCCCCCAATTCTTGAATGTCTGATGCATATGTGAATCTCTGGCTTATGCTAGGCCCATGTGCTCAATAAACACTTGCTGGCTCCATAAATAAACTAATGAAAGAATCAAAGGGGCTTATTAGCACAGCTGATGGTCTATTTTTATATCGGGTTTTACTGGAAATCAGCAAACGTTTTCCGGGAAGGCCTAGATGGTGAATATTTGCAGGCCATACAATCTCTGCCGCAGCTCCTGCACTCTGCCCTTGCAGCAGGAAGGAATGAGCTGGGCTGTGTGCCAGGAACACTTCAGTTACAGAAATAGGCGGTGGGTTGGATTTGGCACCTACCTGGCAAAGATCCTTAAAAGGTTTTGCTTTGTTTAGCCCTAAAATACTTCGAGGTAGATATCAGAATTCTTTTCTTCTTGGAGAGGAAGAAATTGGGACTCACAGAGGCTGAGTAACTTGCTGCAAGTGGGAGAGCCAACCTATCCACTCCAGAGTGTACACCAAAAGACCCAAGGAATAATCTAGAAAGAAGGAGGTGCTCATCATCTGGAGAAGACTGAGGTATTGAAGATGATCAGCAAAGTATTTTCTTAAGAACCTTTGGGATCAACAAGCAAAAATGTTTAAAATGAAAGGTCAAGTGCTGCTGCTACTTTTTGCTTTTTTTTTTTTTTTTTTGCTTTTTGGTGATGCAGGACATTCAAATGATTTGAAGGAGAAAAAAGTTTCTTACATGATATAGGTTTGGGGGAGTCTTGGGCTCTTGCCTGGCACAAAATGCTAAGCTGTCCTGAGTTGTCTGTGTCCAGATGCCTGGAGGAGGCAGGGGTTCAGGGAAAAGCAGGAGCCAGCATGTATTCTGAATGCACCCTGCACACTTAGTCTCACACAACCCCTGCCTTCGAATCAGCGATGACCCTTCATCAACAAGAAAACGGAATCAGTGCAGACCTCTGTGTAAGCCACAGCGACCTGCCTGCAAAAGCATATTCATTTGGATCTGCCAGAGAAAGTGACTCAATTTGACCTCAAGGAGATTTCCCTTATGATGCTTTCCTGCCTCTGTCTCAGCAGCCTGTAAAAATTATAAAACATAAAAAGTCTCTTAATTTTAAAGCATAGAGAAGCTAAGCTAAATTTGGATATATACATCCAACTGGGTATAATTTGAGAATCTTCTCCCTTGGAACATGGAAATTAACATCGTCTGTCTAAGCCAGGGCATGCGATGGTAACAATTCCATGGGATCTACTTTGGCATTGGTTTCTGTTGACTAGAGGGAAGGAGGAAGGGAGGGAAAGAGAAAGAATTTGGGTCTGCTGGCCTCAGGCAAGTTATTTAACCTTTCTTTGCCTTACTTTCCTCTTTGCAAAATAGATGCAATGATACTTAGACGTCAAAAGGCTTTTATGAGGACTAAGTGAAAAAAGTGAAAGTGAAGTGGCTCAGTCACCTCCGACTCTTTGCGACCACATGGACTGTAGCCCACCAGGCTCTTCCGTCCATGGAATTTGCCAGGCAAGAGTACTGGAGTGGGTTGCCATTTCCTTCTCCAGGGGATCTTCCTGACCCAGGGATCTAACAGAACCTGTAATCCAAGATGCCTGTTCTTATGAGAGGAAGTTCTCCTGGTCATTACAATCAGATTCCAATCCCTCTTTTTAAAAATAAGGAAACTGGAGCCAGAACACATTAGTGACACATAGCATTCAAACACAAAGCTGCTCTGTCTTTACATAGACCAAAGCCTTTAGGATGTTTTTTTAAAAAGTTTTCAACTATGTATTGAAATGTTTTTACCATTAATTCAGTAACAAAAATATGCTTTATGTGCAGAAATTTTTACACACAGCTTCTCTACACATCTTTCCAGTAAAATGATACAGATTTGAGTGAAAGGACCAGCTGGTGTTTTAGAGTTTCTCGTAGAGCATTCCAGCTTGTTCTTAGACCAAGTCAGGTGGATTAAAAATGATCCCTTGGAAAAATCTTATGCAACTGATTATTGCTAGGTGATAAGTTTGTACAGTCTTTTTGAAGTTTTCTCCCATCCTGAATATCTATTAAATAAAAAATGATTAAACTTTTTGAACGAGTGATTTCACTTCCGGAAATACATCCTACAGAATCTCTTGTATAAATGTACATAATCCAGTAGAAGGATGTTTACTGTAGCATCATCAACTTTCCATAACATTAAAATATCCTTCAGACACCATGTTTTAAAATGATGCTTACTCTCCTAATGTCCTTTGCTTGGCTATTCAGGTTATTTCAAACTTTCTTTTACTACAGCTGGAGACATGAATATTCTTGTGGAGAATCCACACAGAAGAGCCTCCGTGAAGAGAAAAAAGATGAGGAGGAGATGAATCTCTTATACTAGAACACACCGCGTCATACAGAGAATGAAAGAGTGAAGTTACTCAGTCATGTCCAACTCTTTGCAACCCCATGGACTGTAGCCCAACAGGCTCCTCCATCCACGGGATTTTCCAGGCAAGAATACTGGAGTAGGTTGCCATTTCCTTCTCCAGGGGATCTTCCCAAGCCAGGGATCATACCTGGGTCTTCTGCATTGCAGGCAGACTCTTTACCACCTGAGCCACCAGGGAATCAGAGAATGAAAGAGGCGGCACAATTAGTGAGGTAATTAAAAGCCAGCATCCATGGCACAGTTCCTCTGCTAACAGAGAGTGTAGCCTGGGGACATGGAATGCCTTTCTTCTTGAAAAAGGAATCACCCCAGGCTTGGCTGGGAGTCCCTCCAGCTGCTGATCTGCAAGAGAGACTGACTCTATGGTGATTTACAGAGAGAAAAGTGTGGCCCCTGGCTGATTTTTAAACTACCTAGCATGCATGCTTAGTCCCTCAGTCCGACTCTTCGAGACCCCATGGACTGTAGCCTGCCAGGCTCCTCTGTCCATGGAATTTTCCGGGCAACAATACTGGAGTGGGTTGCCATTTCCTCCTCCAGGGGATCTTCCCGACCCACAGATTGAACGCGTGTCTCATATCTCCTGCACTGCAGGCAGATTCTTTACTAGCTGAGCCATCAGGGAAGCCCTAAACTACCCAGGGATAAGCCCAAATGGAGAATTTCCTGGGCAGTAAACCTCCTATGTTCCTTGTCCAGGGTACAGAAGAAGGAAATGGAGCCGCGTTGGGGGCAAAGAGCTGGGAGATTTCCACGTGGTCACTGTCCCACAGCATCCCGACTGAAAGCTTTGAAAGAGGCCAGTGGAGGCGAGGATGACAAATCAAATGAAGCCTCTCTTTCCACCTTGGGAACAAGTGCATGTTCCTTAGAATTGAAACTGTGAGTCAGCCTTGGTAACAACGTGGCTGGGAACTGAACCATGTGTAGCAAAATCAATGTAAAATTGATTTCAGAACAGAGCCATTCACTGTGATCACTAATGTTACAGTGGGAGTTGTTTTTAGGGGGAAACCAGAAATAGAAGGATCATTGTGACCTACACCGTATCAGCTGCACCTTCACTGTGTCATTAAGAACTATCCACAGCTCCACTGGGGGAAACGGATACAGGTTATTGGAAGATCAAAGTGTGCAGAAAAAGTCAAAACAATTACTGACAATATAGACTAGGTAGTTAAGTCAACTTTATTGAGTCAGTTCAGCAATTCATTCATTGAAGATAGTTTGTACTAGGATCTCCGTACCAGTTTAGAGGTAAAATAGAGGCAAAGAAAGACCTTTTAAACTCTGTCGCTCTTGATCTCAGTCATAAAAATAACAACACTGTCAGCAGAAATTACACGGTACCCCAGTTTTTAGCAGAACGGAATTACAGGGGGTGGCTTTAAGATAGTTTCTCCTTCTTTGTTTTTGTTTGGTTGCCATGGAAGTGGATGTCTGCTCCAAAAAGCTGTGTCTAACTTCTTTGCCCAATGTTCTTCAGGTAGTAGGAGCAAGGAGAGGTGGCTTTACTGAATGTGAATTAAGCAAAAGCACAGGTCTTAAAATGAGATTCCATTGGAAAGAGATTTGACTGGAGATGGAATGGAGGCTTCCCTTGTGGTTCAGATGGTAAAGAATCTGCCTGCAACGTCAGAGACCTGAGTTCAATCCCTGGGTTGGGAAGATCCCCTGGAGAAGGGAACAGCTACCAACTCCAGTATTCCAGCCTGGAGAATTCCATGGACAGAGGAGCCTGGTGGGCTACAGTCCATGGGGTCGCAAAGAGTGAAACATGACTGAGCAACTTTCACTTCACTTGGACTTGGAGCACAGGGTAAGGCATCAGGTGGCATATTTTCATTCCATTCAAATGAGTCAGAATTTGCAAGCCTACATCAGTCAAGCCCTATCATTTCAGAAAGCATGCCATGAATGACTTTTGGACCCATCCAAGGATCTTCCCAACCCAGGGATCAAACCCAGGTTTCCCACATTGCAGGCAGATTCTTTACCATCTGAGCCACCAGGGAAGCTCAAGAATACTGGAGTGGGTAGCCTATCCCTTCTCCAGGGGATCTTCCTTATCCAGGAATCAAACCAGGGTCTCCTGCATTGCAGGCAGATTCTTTAGCAACTGAACTATCAGAGAAGCCCAGGAAGGCTATGGGGAGATGAAAATATGAGTGAACAACTGTCGTCCAAAGGTCTGACATGGCTCAGAGACAAGTGAGTTATTCAGAAAACTGAAGCGTACCTTCTGAGCAAGCTGTGCTTCCTGTACTTGACTCGGAGACAGTGACTTCATCTTTCCGGATCTGAGGTTTCTCATGAAAATGGAAGACAAAAGGCCCTGCCTGAAGGATGGCTGCCCAATTAGGGGGGTTATTCAGGAAACTGAAGTGCACCTTCTGAGCAAGCTGTGCTTCCTGCACTTGACTCGTAGACAGTGACTTCATCTTTCCAGATCTGAGGTTCCTCATGAAAATGGAAGACAAAAGGCCCTGCCTGAAGGATGGCTGCCCAATAGGGGGGACTTATTTCCTCCTGCTCCCCCTCTGCGCCTCTTGCAGGCCCAGCTCCCAACAGTCCCCAGAAGGCTTTGCTTCGGTCCATGTAGCTCAAAGCTCTCCTCAGTATTGTCAGTGGAAAACTTGGGGGAGCTGCTAAGTGTGCGGCTCAGTCCTCACACACTTCCCTGGCTGATCAGACCACCCTGAGAATGGGTCACAGGGGAGGAAACTGTCCTCCCGATTATTTGCCATAGGATACAGGTTGGTTAAATATAAAATGATCAGTTCAGTATATTATGTATTTTCTAATACATGACCATGCCCTTGGTCAGACTCTATACATTACATGCCAAAGTTAAATACAGTGGAAATCAGAACAACAACAAATCTTGCAGTAACAATGGGCTGTGATTTGGGGCCCCAAATGGAAGGAGAAGCACGGGCAGATCCATGACAGCGAATGGCATTTTTTCTTTCCTAGTGTTTTAACATGTCACTGTAAGGATTCACCTGACCAGTTCTTTTTCTTTCTTTTCCCATGAAAGACACTAATGTTATTAACACAATAATAATTATAATAACTAAAGGCATTCAGTGCTGTCTGTGTTCCAGGCATTGTCCTAGATGCTTTGCATGCACGACCTCATTAACTTTTTTTCAACACTTTTTTTTTTTTTTGGCCACACAGCATGACTTGAGGGATCTTAGTTCCCCGACCAGGGACTGAACCTGCACCCCCTGCATTGGAAGCGTGGAGTCTTAACCTCTGGACCACCAGGGAAGTCTGTCAACAATGCTTTGAGCCTACCCTTATCATTCTCATTCTAGAGATGAGGAAACTGAGCCTTGGAAAAATAAACTCGCTTAATACCACACAGCCAGAAAGCAGGACTGCTGCCACTGGAACCATATCCAGCCTTCTTTCCTGGGACCACACCACACCAGAGAAAAGAGACTCATGGGGTATTGGGTCTGATAGGTGTGTGCTGAGTTCAACCTTCTCTCTCTAAAGGGATGGGAGGTAATCACATTTCTGATTCTATCAGAAGCACCTCTCCTACTATCTCATTGAGGTTCCTTCTTTATGTCTTTAGTTGTAGAAGATCTTTTTTGGAAGGTCCCAGTCTTTTTCATCAATGGTTATTCAGCAGTTAGATATGATGTTGGTGTTTGTGTGAGAGGAGATGAGCTCAAGGTCCTTCTGTTCCGTCATCTTGCTCTGGGATCAGGAATTAATGTTTCCAAACATTAATGCAAAGTGGGACCTGACTTCGTCAGTGAAAGGCTATTAATGGCAGGGCTGGGGAGGCATTCCATAGAAGGCCTGGCTGTGCTTTTCCCCCTTGGAATTGCCATGCACTGCAGAACAATGGCTCTGGGGTATCTGGGATCTGTCAAAGACCAGTCAATATGAATAACAAGAGTGATATCTAATTCTACCATGAGCTTGTGGCAGAGAGAAAGTCCCAGAGGTTTACATTTTGGGCCATGAAAGGCAAGTATAATGTGCCATTAATTGAGGCAATAGAGGGAACTTTCCCTCAACACAGGGACCTCTTCATCCAGAAGCAGTGCAGACCTAGGAAGATGCTGTGCTAGCTATGCCTGCCAGAGCCCAGTGCCCCATCATGCCAGGTGAGGATCCTGCCTTCCTTATGGTTCCAAGGCAAGATGCCCAACGGTGAACACTGCAAACCGTCAGTCCCTGCAAAAGGAACTTGGAAGCCACATGCCCTGAAGTCTACAAAGGAGGTGACATGGTATAATTTGCTGGCCTCCAGGGCCTGCCCCCAAATCCACAACCCTCGAAACCTGAGGTTAAAGGGGAACAAAGCAGCTCTGTTCTCTTTTTGCCTTTATTTACTTCCTCATCCACTGTGTCCCGCCATGAAAAAAATGAGCCTATGGTTTCTCCAGTGTGGTCAGTGGACAGAACGCAAAGGACAGGACTTCATGATGGAGCCCAAGTTCAGGGGAAAGAGTCCAGAATGCCACCTGCTGTGACGAAAGCAGCCAGAAGTCACAGTAGTCAGGGGTCACTTCTGAGATGGCTGCACTTTGCGGTCAGGGGGAGAGTCTGCCTCTTAGAGACGTTGGCAAGGGAAGAGAATAAGCCACCTCATCGCTGAATCGATGCAAATGTCAAGGGATACTTCTAATAAAGATTCTCAACAGTTTCAAGGACCTGAGATTTGAGAGCTATCCTTGGCAATCCAAGGCTTATATCTGATGCCTGCCCTAGAGCACTTAGATTCCAATGGAGAAATAAGAAACCAAATCCTGAAGTTTAAGCAGGAAAGAAGGTACTAATAGCAGGGCAGAGTTTGACTGCTTGGACAGTGGTCCCCCAATATTTTCTATGGCCCAGTGATTAAGGGAGTTGAAAATCTGGAATTTTGTCCATAGTCTGTATCTTCCGAGTTCCAAATTCAAAAACTGTCAAACCATGCAACTTTTCTGGTCCAGGTTTGTAAATGTGTAACATAAGCAAGGTAACTGAAGTCCCTTCACATAATTGTGTTTGCAAAAAGGCCCTGTGACTTTTAGTTGTGTCAGCTCAAAGGAGGGAGATGTTGAAGAGAAACAGAGAAACTCTCAGTAGAATTGACAGAGCCATGGATGTGAGGGGGAAAAAATGTCTGCATTCAGGGAAGGAGATGGGCAAGTTCTGGAGATCCGGGTGGCTGATGCAGAAGCTTCCTGAAAGATGATGGTGGGGCAGCAGACTGGAAAAGATACAGAGCCCTGAACATGGGATATAAATGGGACCACGTGTCACGGTGATGTATGGCATCTCCCAAATTTCAAATGCTTTGCTTCCCTGTGGTGACTTACTGTTTCTCTACCTTTCATTCCACCATCGTCAATATACATCTATTCCATCTAATCAAAACAGCCACCGCTGATCAAGCGATTTCTAGCTTCAGGCACCATTCTGTGGGCCCCATATATTGCCCTCCTTAATCCTCACAACAGCCATGTGGCATACACTGTACTACTCCTTCCATTCAAGATGAGAAAACTGAGGCACAGAGACGTTAGTTAACTTAGTCAAGGTCACACAGCTTGAAAGTGGTCCAATCCGAGATTGAACCCACACTGTGTGATGATAGAACCCCATCCTTATCCTCTAACTTGAAAGATCCTTTTGCTGAGGAAAAAAAAAAAGAAATCTAGATTGCTGAGTATTCATCCAATGAGATATCCAGGAGGTCTACGTAGTTTGTCGATTCATTTTACACATGCAAGCCTGACCACAGTAGCCCTGATCCTCAGAAGGTGCCAATACAGGCAGGGGATATTGCCTCCCATTAAGCTGGAAATGTTGTTTCCCGATTCCTTGGCTGACTTGCCAGGCAAATCTGCTGCAGGAACAGTTTTCATGGCGTTTGTGACAAACTTCTACGATAAGAAAGACATAAATCGACTGCCTTCTCTCACAGACCACACTGGCTTGGTAGCTCCCAGCTGTGCAGTGACAACAAACAACACACCATGGGGCCGCCCTAAGTGGGTGCTTATCCCTTTCAGCCTTTTTAATCCCCGGACAAGCAGAGAGCATTCACAGGAACAAAGGAGATGCTGCTATTCAATCATGTTATATATGAAAAGATATTTCTGCAATTAAAAAAAAAATGATCATGTCTGCAAGAGCCAGTGCAAGCGTTCCATTCGTCTTCCCACATCTGTGTCACTGGACCTTAGAGCTCCCTCACTTGTGTAATGTGGGGGAACCAAGAGTGCTGCTTCCTCATTGTCGCACAACGCACTGCAGCCCCTCAGCTGTTATGAAACACCGCTGAGCTTCACAACAGGAAGTACAATCCATGGCCCGTACATACAGCCCTTCCTTCCCTTTTAGCAGCCCCAGAACTTCCTTCTCCTCAGTTCCAAATCCTTTTACAGATGTCAACTTAGGACCTTAGGTTTCCCTTTCCCTCTCTGAGCTCCTCTAGGGGTCAAACAGTATGAATCGGGCTTCTGTAATTCACCCCTCCTTTTAGGTAGTGTGTGTGCGTGCGTGTGCGCGTGTGTGTTCAGTCATATTCATCTCTTCACAACCTCATGGATTGTAGCCACCAGGCTCCTCTGTCCATGGGATTTCCCAGGCAAGAAATACTGGAGTGGGCTCCCATTTCCTTCTTCAGGTTAGAAGCAAGCAAAGAGACAAGCAATACTATCTGCCTTGTTCCCACGGAAAGCGTGACATCATAGGGGAAAAGCTCACTTGACTGTCCCCATCTTTCTTCTGTAAATATTTTGAGTAGGGCTTTATCAACATCACGTTGCCCTTGAGTTGGAATTTCCCTTTTAATTTAGACCTGGCACGCCCAGTTCAAAATCCAACCAGGGAGCCTGAAGCAGGCAAGAGTATTTTGTATATAAATCTTTGCAAACATAATAGAAAGTGTAAAAAGAGCTCTGTAAATAGCTGTTCAAGCTCAGCGACTACAATTCATGCCAGGCAAATGGGGAAAAAATCCTAATGTGTCTGTGATTATATATGAGAAGAAGGAAAGAGGTTCCTGAAAAAGCATGCAGCTAATAAACATTTCATTCCTAGATCCAAGAACGCACTTGCTCCAGAATTTCTATGGATAGGTGCATTAGTTTTCTCTCGTTGCTGTAATAAATGACTACAAACTTAGTGGCTTAAAATAGGACACTTTTTTTTTTCTCACACAGCTCTATAGATCAAAAGCTTGGCATGGATCTCACCACGCTAAGATCAAGGTGTTAGCTATGTTGTGTTACATTCTGGAGGCTTGCTGGGAGAATCCATTTCCTTGCTTCTTCCAGCATCTAAAGCTGCCTGCATTCCTTGGCTCACGGTCCCTTCCTCTGCTTTCAAAGCTGACTCTGTCCAGCCAAGTCCTCTTCATGCCACCATCTCTCTGGTTCTCTCTTCCATAGTCACATCTTCCTTTTTCACTTGTAAGGACTCTTGTGATTACACTGGGCTCACCCAAGTACTCCAGGATCATCCCCCCATTTTAAGTTCCCCTGATTAGCAATCTTAATTCCACCTGCAGCCTAAATTCCTCTTTGCCTTGTCACACACGTTTTCAGTTTCCAGGGTTTAGGATATGAACATCTTTGCAGAACCATTATTTTCTCTACCACAACAGGCAATATATATTTTTTTTTTTCCTTAGTAACATAACATTTGTTCTCTTTGCACTGTGACAAGACCCTCACATTTCTAGCAATTCAAAAGCAGGAAAATGTTAAGATACATGAAGTCATATAAATAATAGCCACTCCAGTACTCATTATGCACGTGGGCATGCTAAATCGCTTCAGTCGTGTCCGACTCTTTGCGACCACATAGCCTGTAGCCGGGCTCCTCTGTTATATCGGGTAATATATTGGGTTGGCCAAAAATTTCATTCAGGCTATTCCATAGCACCTTATGGGCAAATCTGAATGAACCTTTTGGCCAACCCAATACTTACTCTATATACATGTGTTTTCTGAGTTTTTACCAGAACCCTGTGAAATAGACATTGTGGATGATAATATTCTCATGTTCAGTTGAAAAAAATCTGAGGTTCAGAGAGATTCAGGTTCATTCAGCTACTGGGGGCACCCTGGCTTCCAATGAGCCACGAAAGGCACGTTTTTTTTTTCCTGCCTTCTCAACCTCCAGGCCCTCACCCAGGGAGGCCTCCCCCATTCTCCCCCAGCCTCTCCTTCTCTCATCCTGAAGCTAAGCCCACCTGCCTGGTAAGTCCTGGAACTAAACAGCTGGAATCCTGACAGCCCTCCCAGTCCTGGCTGGTCCTCGGCATCAGCCCCACCCCTGCTCCCAATACTGAAGTCTGGGGTTGCTGGTGGTCTGGGCACGTTGAAAATTTTGTGGAAGATGTGACTGCTAGAGCATCAGTGCTACATCTCAGCCATCTTTGCATCAAAAAAGCAAATTCTCATGATAGAACAGAAGCTCTGAATATGGAAAGCAGAACTTGGGGACCCTTCGGCTGAACCCCACCTGAAATCCCATAGGTTTTCAACACTGCGATTTCTTCTGACATCAGTGGATGCCCTGCTTTTGGAGAACGCTGCTTTCAACTCTGTGTTGGGTCTCTCTCTCGCGAGAGATCCTCTATGGGGACCAAACTGAGGCTGTGTGTCAGTCAGCTGGTCCCATTTCCCTGCAGCCCTTTGGTTTCAGTGGAGGAAATGGGGCCATGCCCCGCGAGTCAAGTCCCTACATGGATGAGAGTCAGCAGGGGCAGAGTGAGGCAAGAGCAGAGATGATCACTGCCAACAAAATGAATAACCAACCACTGAAAACGACAGCTTTTCTGTTTGGGCGCTGACATGGTACAGGTTTTGGCTGTTTTCCTGTGCTTTTAGCTGGGGATAAACGCACTCTTTTTGTGAGTTCTTTGCTGTAAAATCAAACAGTTCAACCAACTACCATGTGATAAAGAATAAGATTGCTGGAGTCTCTTCCTAATGAGCCCTGTTTGAAAATCATACACACACAAATTCTCCCAGTATTAGGGTTTTTGGAGACCAGGACATTGCCCAGTTAGAAGAAAGTTCCAGAAAAACATCTATTTCTGCTTTATTGACTATGCCAAAACCTTTGACTGTGTGGATCACGATAACCTGTGGAAAATTCTGAAAGAGATGGGAATACCAGACCACCTGACCTGCCTCTTGAGAAATCTGTATGCAGGTCAGGAAGCAACAGTTAGAACCAGACATGGAACAACAGACTGGTTCCAAATACGAAAAGGAGTACGTCAAGGCTGTATATTGTCACCCTGCTTATTTAACTTCTATGCTGAGTACATCATGAGAAACGCTGGACTGGAAGAAACACAAGCTGGAATCAAGATTGCCAGAAGTATCAATAACCTCAGATATGCAGATGACACCACCCTTATGGCAGAAAGTGAAGAGGAACTCAAAAGCCTCTTGATGAAAGTGGAAGAGGAGAGTGAAAAAGTTGGCTTAAAGCTCAACATTCAGAAAACAAAGATCATGGCATCTGGTCCCATCACTTCATGGGAAATAGATGGAGAAACAGTGGAAACAGTGTCAGACTTTATTTTTGGGGGCTCCAAAATCACTGCAGATGGTGACTGCAGCCATGAAATTAAAAGATGCTTACTCCTTGGAAGAAAACTTACGACCAACCTAGATAGCATATTCAAAAGCAGAGACATTACTTTGCCGACTAAGGTCCGTCTAGTCAAAGCTATGGTTTTTCCAGTGGTCATGTATGGATGTGAGAGTTGGACTGTGAAGAAGGTTGAGCGCTGAAGAATTGATGCTTTTGGACTGTGGTGTTGGAGAAGACTCTTGAGAGTCCCTTGGACTGCAAGGAGATCCAACCAGTCCTTTCTAAAGGAGATCAGCCCTGGGATTTCTTTGAAAGGAATGATGCTAAAGCTGAAACTCCAGTACTTTGGCCACCTCATGGGAAGAGTTGACTCATTGGAAAAGACTCTGATGCTGGGAGGTATTGGGGGCAGGAGGAGAAGGGGACGACAGAGGATGAGATGGCCGGATGGCATCACTGACTTGATGGACATGAATCTGAGTGAACTCCGGAAGTTGGTGATGGACAGGGAGGCCTGGCGTGCTGCGATTCATGGGGTCACAAAGAGTCGGATACGACTGAGCAACTGAACTGAACTGAAGAGTCTATATCTCCCATGATTAGCTCAATGCCCCTGCAGTATTTTCTCCTCCTTAGTGAGGTCAAATTGGGCAGAGCCCTGTGTATCACCTTTCCAGATCTCCCTCCCAGCCCACTCACTAGCTAGGAATGACTTCTGATTTTTCCTGGGCTCATAGCAAACGTGTCCTCAGTGATACCTCTTTCTGCAACCTAGAGTTTCTGTCTGCAAACCACACTAGCTGTGTGCATCCCATGATATGGTGGCACTAGTAGAGAAGAACCCGCCTGCCTATGCAGGAGATGTAAGAGACATGGGTTCGATCCCTGGGTGGGGAAGATCCCCTGGAAGAGGGCATGGGAACCCACTCCAGTATTCTTGCCTGGAGAATCCCATGGACAGAGGAGCCTGGTGGACTACAGCCCATGGGGTCGCAAAGAGTCAGACATGACTGAAGTGACTTAGCACGCACACATGCTCAACAACTAGACAGCGACTGCTTGAGGTCATTTCAACCCTGTCTCTCAGAGTCAGTCCAGCCAGGGGCCTGCATAAAATAGATGCTCAGGGAGGCTGGTGAAAAGATCAGCTAGACATGTACAAGTGGAGGTTTGCTAGAAAAAAAAAAGCTACCAAATGCCATCTTGTGCCTGGGATTGGCTTCTGGGAGAGAAAAAGCATATTAATGGAAAAGCTGATGAAACCCAAATAAAATCTAGAGTTAATAGCACTGCCCCAATGTCAGTTTCTTTGTTTTACAGACAGTGAAAATGTCAGATGTTAACACTGGGGGAGGTTGGGGGAGGGATATATGGGACCCTCTCTATGATCTTTGCAACTTTTTGGCAAACGTAACCGCAGAACAAAAAGTTTGCTCAAACAAAGAGAACAAGTTTGTGATTTTTTTATATAGATTTATTTTAATTGGAGGTTAATTACTTTACAATATTGTGTTGGTTTTGCCATACATCAACATGAATTTGCCACAGGTATACATACACGTGTTCCCCATCCTGAACCCCCCTCCTTCCTCCCTCCCGGTAAAGACATGGAGACGTTTTAAGATCAGTGGTACAATAAGAAAAGTGGGTTTGACCTTTTCTTGGCCCCTCCCTTCTTTACTCCCCCCATCCTGGGTCCTGGCTCACTGGTTAGAGGTGTAGAATGGGCGGTGGGTGTCCTCTTCTACCCCCACATCTGGAAGTGGGCACAATTCAAAGTACAAAAGATTTAGCCATTCCAACTGATGGTGAGAAGGGCCATTTGAATCAAAAGGGGTGTTTTCCTTTGATTTACCAGAATACCTCTGGAAAGTGTTGGCATTCACCCAGCCAAGATCACAGTCTCACATGGAAAATGCCAGGTCACCCCTCAGCCTCAGCCTTAAGACCCTGCAATGGACTGAGATCTGGTGATGGAGAGAAGGGTGTTTGCCTTCACCATTCCCTTCCCCGAGGCTGGGAGGATGTTACAGGCTAGACCTGATATTGACCAGGAGACTAGTCTGTTTCTCTGGGTGGCTTATCCAGGTCATAGAAGACAGTTCAGTAACTGATAAGAGAAAGGCGCCTTTACTTGCCACCCCTCGAGTTCAACTCCAAACAAAAGAGACTGATGAGAACTCCCTGAGTGAAGTCCAAACTGCTGGGCCACTGCTGGGTGGCTCAGAGGGCTCCATTTGTCCTTACTGAGAGTGTCCAGGGGGAGTGCAACTGGCCTGAGATGGAACCACCATCATATCTGGTTGGTGACAAGTCTTAACTACCAGAAGGAGGAAGGTAGTCTGCAAGATTCTGGCAAATGCAGAGAAATCCAATGTCAGCTCTCCACCACCCACTCACCACCCCATCCTCACAACTCCCACCAAGTCCTACTGAATACAGACAAATGGTCCCAAGTCTCTCAGACTGAGATGAAGCCCCTTGTAGCAATGAAACCCTAAGCACACCACGATGGCTTTTGCCTTCACAAGAAAAAACAGGAACCATTCAGCCTGTGTCTGCTTAGAGCTGTAAGTTTACTTTTTTCTTATTATCACTGAGATCATTTTCCTCTGAGAAAAAACTGAGCTCGCAAAATGACTTGGGGGGCTTAGTCCTCCCCGGCTCAGCCAGCTCACAGGCTGGGTGCCTGGCTTTTCCCTCCTCAACAGATCTCTGGGGCCCCAGGACTTGCATTCACATGTGAGGGTTCAGCCCAGGCGATGGACCCCAAGACTTGCAATAGCCAGTAGTGACTTGGTCCAGATGTCAACAGCCACAGAAGGCGGGTTTTGTAAGAACCTTGCTCTCTGCAGATGGGCTCTGCCATCTATCCCAAACCAGGGCCCTGCGAATACTCCCCACTCCCTTCAGGGTGGCTCAAGCGAAGGATTGAACAGTGGGTGGTGGCAGCCCCTCACAGAGGAAAAGCCTCAGCATCAGACCAGCTCTTGGCTATTTTTATTTCCCAGTCAAGGATGCACGCTTTCATTTGCTGACAGACTGAGTCACCCCTGCAGCCGAGATTAGCATGCAGGAGTCTCAGCTTGCAATCTGGTGCGGAGACGCTTCCAACATTATTTATGCAACGGTCCTCCTTGCTCACTTCTCCCCTCCCCGGATTTCTGACCCATGTACCCCTTCTTTTTGTGGCACAAACCGTGTGGCCTCCATCGCCTCTTTGATCAAGTGACTTAACCACGTGGCCGGGGCAGCCGGCGGAGATAACTCCGGGTCTGAAACATCTGTTTCTTGCCCAGATAATTACGTGCTTAACATTGTAATTCGGGCTTGGCACTGGTGTTTCATAACGTTTTCTTTTTTTAAGCTGGATTCTTCCAAGGGAGGGGAGGAGGGTAATGGGGAAGGAAAGAAAGGGAATGCTAGCTTTGACTCAGGTTCTTCTGCAGCTGTGCTGAGGCAAACTGGATCAGGGGCATCTGGCTCTCGCTACTCAAAGTGCGGTCCGTGGACTAGCAACATCAGCATCACCAGGCTGCTTGTTAGAAATGCAGAGTCTTCATCCCCAGCTAGACATCTTGAATCAGAATCTGCATTTTCACAAGATTCCCAGCTGACTCTCATGCACAAGACAGTAGGCAGTGCCCTGAGCGCTTAAGGACCGTCCAGTTGGTGGGGTCAACTCTGGACCACTCTGAAGTCACCAATTGGTATACTAACCCTTTCTACTTAGGTCCGTCTAGTCAAGGCTATGGTTTTTCCAGTAGTAATGTATAGATGTGAGAGTTGGACTGTGAAGAAAGCTGAGTGCCGAAGAATTGATGCTTTTGAACTGTGGTGTTGGAGAAGACTCTTGAGAGTACCTTGGACTGCAAGGAGATCCAACCAGTCCATCCTAAAGGAGATCAGTCCTAGGTGTTCACTGAAAGGACTGATGTTGAAGCTGAGACTCCAATCCTTTGGCCACCTGATGCGAAGAGCTGATTCATTTGAAAAGACCTTGATGCTAGGAAACAGTGAGGGCAGGAGAAGGGGACGACAGAGGATGAGATGGTTGGATGGCATCACTGACTCAATGGACATGAGTTTGTGTAAATTCTGGGAGTTTCTGATGGACAGGGAGGCCTGGCATGCTGCAGTCTGTGGGATCGCAAAGAGTCGGACACAACTGAGTGACTGAACTGAACTGAACTGATTTTCCAGTAGCCATGTACAGATAAGAGAATTGGACCATAAAGAAAGCTGAGTGCCAAAGAACTGATGCTTTCGAATTATTGTGCTGGAGAAGACTCTTGAGAGTCCCTTAGACTGCAATGAGATCAAAGCAGTAGATCCTAAAGGAACTCAACCCTGAATATTCATCAGAAGGACTGATGCTGAAGCTGAAGCTCCAATACTTTGGCCACCTGAAGTGAAGAGCCGACTCACTGGTAAAAGACCCTGATGCTGGAAAAAAACTGAGGGCAAGAGGAGAAGGGGAGATGGAGAATAAGGTGGTTGGATGGCATCACCAACACAATGGACATGGGTTTCAGCAAACTTTGGGAGGTAGTGAAGGACAGCGAAGCCTGGCGTGCTGCAATTCATGGGGTCACAAAGAGTCAGACACAACTTAGTGACCGAACAACAACAACATCTTAGGTACCATTACTGCTGGCATAAGTTGGTAGGGGGACAGTGTTGGACAATTTATTTTGTACTCATAAGAAAATCAGTACAAATTGATTGCAAAGGGAAGAAATGATAAACCTCGAAATCTCATGATAGCAACCAATTTCCAACTGGGAGCAAGCCGAGTGTGGAAGCAAGAGCTTGGTTTTATTGATCTTGGGTAGCAAGAGCTTGGTTTTATTCCCAGAGGATACAGGTCAGCGGGGGACACTTGAGCCATCTCTCAATGCCCCTGTTTCTTCATCTGTACAGAGGGAGAATGGTGACGAGACTTACTGAGTTTTATGATCCTAATCTGTTTAAAATAGCACAGGTCCCCACCCTCCCATGCTCTGTCTCCTTTACACTATGTTACTTTTCTCCAAAGCATTTATCAATACGTCTAGCATATTATACGGAGAAAGCAATGGCACCCCACTCCAGTACTCTTGCCTGGAAAATCCTATGGACGGAGGAGCCTGGTAAGCTGCAGTCCATGGGGTCGACTGAGCGACTTCACGTTCACTTTTCACTGTCATGCATTGGAGAAGGAAATGGCAACCCACTCCAGTGTTCTTGCCTGGAGAATCCCAGGGACAGGGGAGCCTGGTGGGCTGCCATCTATGGGGTCGCACAGAGTTGGACATGACTGAAACAACTTAGTAGCAGCAGCATACAGGGAAAGATAAATCTCATATGATGTCATTACGTGAAGAATCATAAAAAAAATTATACAAATGAACTTATATACAAAACAGAAAGAGACCCACAGACATGGAAAACACACCATTACCAAAGGGGAAGGGGGGAGGGGTGAATTAGGAGTTTGGGATTAAGATATATAAATTATTATATATAATAGATAAACAACAATGACCTACTGTATAGCACAGACAACTACTACATTCAACATTTTGTAATAACCTATAAGGGAAAAGAATCTGAAAAAGTGTATATATATATATATATGAGTGCTTGTATGCTAAGTCGCTTCAGTCGTGTCCGACTCTGTGTGATGCTATGGACTGTAGCCCACCAGGCTCTTCTGTCCATGGGATTCTCCAGGCAAGAATACTGAGTGGACA